>NC_047132.1:21268438-21413936 GCF_009829125.3 Periophthalmus magnuspinnatus
GCAATTTTTTTGGATTATAGATCAAATTTATGTGGTAAAGCCACTCAAATTGTCACAAGTCATGATTAACAAAATAATACTGAGATGTCTATTGGCCTTCTTCCCGAAGTTGCCATGGACACAAACATTATCGTTCTACAGGAGACTACTACTACTAAGGTGACTACTACTACTTTTTGAAAGGAAACGAACTAGCTAACATGAACAAAGCCAAATCTCTGTTTTCTCGTATCTCCATTTGTATTGTTTGTCAGTTGTTTGAATATTGTCATTCCCATTTTGAGCGTGCAGCCCGTCGCAGTGCTCGGTTGTTAGGTTGCTGCTGGCGGTTTGAGCCCAGTGCTTCTTTCTGTCTACAGGGAGAGACCCCCTGTTTGCTCTGTGACAGTAAACACTACGCTCCTCGCACTTCTTCATCTCATTAAATAATAACCCAGGCTCACTCGTGCCTCTGCTTGGAGCGGGGGTCTACGAGCTGACAGCAAATGAGAGCTGGGGGGCATCCGAGTGAGGCGTAACGGGGGCGCTTGATTTGTATGCTAACACGGGCCGATTCGGAGACGAACGGGGCGGTAGTGCAGATAAGCCTCTCTTCCTGACTCAGACAAGCACACAAATCGACTGGGCGAATGTGAGCGGTGTAACAAGCAAACTTCACGAACTGATATTTTCTCATTATTATTATTATCATGTGAAAGAGGGCCAAGAAAAGCGCCGCAAAGAAAGCACGGATATGGAGAAGTCAGCACACGCAAAATTAGAATGATCCGGGCCGCCAATTAGATCTGTCTCCTACACCGGAGTCAAGCTCGTTCAAAGATGGATAATGAGAAAGCGAAGATAAGCATGCCGATAGACGCCGATAAAGACTCAAAGTGACATTGAGGTAAAGCTATTCTGAGCACAAATACAATTGCAGTAAGTGATTGAAGTCAGTTCATAATGGCTACACCTTGAAATGAGACCATTTCTTTTAGTCAAACTAAAGCTACATTGCAACAGTCTATACTTTTTCCTGTATTTTCACATTCACTGCACTATTCACTTCCTATGAGTACAAGCGCCTTGGCAGCTCCAGATAAAGAGCTTACACGTCAAGTGTAACATGGGGACTTTGTGAACGGGACAGGGTAAGACTTCAGTGTACACTCAAGTGGGACCGAAGTCATCATTGCAGAACTGTGGCTATAAGGTTAGTTTATCAGAATGCAGTCAGATATGAGCTAAATCATTAGTGGTATAGACTAGACCAAAATAAAACAAGGCCCTACATGCAAGTCATTTATTTGGAGATTTTGTTTTTATATTTCATAAACATGACCATGATCTCTGTGTTCCCAGATATGAGGGAGACATGTTCAAATCTAATATTAATTTTATTGAAAGCAATTGTGTTTTGGTTCTTAAATTGATGATCGAATCAGAGAATGAGAGTCCCTCATTTGGGTTTCAATGCTGAAATCCAGTTGGTTAAACTTAAAATGCATCTCTGATCTGAAATGTAACTACCTAAACCACAGCATCTGCAGCCTATTATTATCATCAGTGCTAGTGCAGCATCTGCTATTCAGTGAGTGAATTCTGGAGGTTCTGAGCTTTCACATGAGGCCTGTCCAAATACTGAGAATAAGAACACTTGTATGCATCCACTATGGAGGTTAAGACACTGGCAACCCACTGCATGCTTTTAAACAGTATAAGTACAAGGCTACTGCCCCATTTAAAGCACAACAATGTCCAATTCAATTCAATATATTTTTGTATAATGCAATATAACAACAGTACATCTCAGTTACATGCCAGGTAGCTTGTCCTCCATTTCTTGCAAAAAGATGAAACCTGTAGCCTTCTCCCTGTTTTGTAAAGCTTCATGTTGTAAATAGATGACAAACTCTAATGTAACCCATTAGTGTTTAATGAAAAGCACCTGTGTGACTGTGGTGGAACGATACAATCGATGTGATGAGACCTCATTATGCTCTATGATGGCTCAATAGGGAAAATGCTAATGGAACTAATTCTTGAAATAATCTAAATGACTAAACATGCAGACAATAAATAAATAAAAGACAAACGTCCAGGTAACTTGCTCTTCCTCTCTGACAAACTTTAAATTAGTAAAATAATATTACAAATCACTTCAGGGCAATTTTGTGTGGGTACAAACAACAACATGACTGACAGTTAATAACCAAAAGCTGTCAGGCCGTCACCCTCTGTGGTCTACTCTTTGTGCTCATTTTTGAGACACTGCATGCTTAAATTAAGCTCTTTACTGTTATAAGCACTTTTTTTTTCATCTGCCCTTATGCAATTCAAATTCCTTTTTGTGAGTATGTGTACCCTCATTATGTAGGCAAGGTCACATTTTTGTAGATTCCTTTGCAATCTGCACAAGCATTTGTTTGTTTTGAGCGGCCTGCTTTGAAATTCAAGTATACTTAGTGATTAATTGAAGAGAAACAACCTATTGAGCACAACAGACATAGATTCATAATGTAATAAAGGTCTCTCTACCCAAGGATTGTTTTAATTTTCCAGTGCCGTCAGTATGGCATTAATTCCTTTATTGTAATAGAGCTAAAGTCTGTGCTATTGAGAGCTAAGTTTACAACATTACACCCGAATATGTCAATGTTTAAACTGCCTACTACTGGAACTAGAGGGGTGCCAAAAAATTGCATAAAATGTATATTGTGATTTTCTTGGTGCCAGATCACAATTTCAATTTCTTCACAACTTGTGTACACTTTGTATTTTTGTATTACCCTAAAAAGAGATAACAAAAATCCCTCTGCTTCTTCTGAAAGTCCACTCTTCACGGCGATGCATCTCTGTCTCAGAGTATGAACTGCTGAATTAAATAGATAAATTGTGAAATAGCAGATTGTCACAGGGTTTTTAGATTCTGATCATCACATTTCCCAGTCCAAATCGGAACTTACTATAGCTTTTCCATTTTGTAAATACAACACATTATATTTCACTAAAACCTGCACTGAATTAAGTTTCATTTTGAGTTCTGGGTAAACCCTGAAAAGTTAGTGGTAGAGAAGTTTGAATGAAGCAGGTAAGCCGGGCCATTGGGGGAAGTAGGATTACTGCACATCTTCCTCTGCAGCATCACACACACAGACACCCAGGCCCTGCTCTGATCCACTGTTTGGCACTTTATTAAGTCATCAGTGGGGCCTGTCAGCACCATATCGGCTCTACCTGCCCCCCACCATTGCCTTAATACCACACAGACAGTTTGATGGTGGGTCTATGACTACTCCTGCCTCCTGTCACATGCTAGGTATAAGGGAGAGAACAGGGGAGGTATAGAGACTTAATCAAATGCAACAACGCCATGTGGGGGGCGCAGCTGCGTGACTTCTCATCAAGGACCCCCCCAGGAGCAGCGGTAAGGTAGAGTAAGAGAACGCAGCAAAGTCTAGTGTCAACAAAAATGACAAACTTTGAATTCTGCCAGACAGGAAAACTGCTGCTGTCTCGTATGCAAATGCATTGCTCAAAGTTAAAACCCCAAAGTTTTACAGAATATTTAAGCAATGTTTTTCGCTCCACTGAATTTTTCTATTCCTTTGGCGGTCAGTAATAATTTGAATTAATAGGTAATTGAACAAATTTCCTTAGAAACTTAGGTTGTTGGAAAAAAAATAAATGTTGTTTTAACTAGTGATTTGTGCTGAATTCTAACTAAATCTGAGAATTTGGGATTTTACCAAGTCAAGACTAACATAATTAGCATGTATAATGTGGTAGCTTTGTTTATTTTAGTATATTAGCAATTTGCAGACAACCTGATTTCAAACATGTGCAAAGAAATAGTTACTGGTTACACTTTGTTATTTTCTTTCCTCAGCAGGATACTAATCCAGCAGAGAATTGTGAAAACACTCAAATCCTTGTTTTCAACCAAATCTAAAGTGGATATTTCTTATTTTTTAGGCCCAAACCAATTTTACATTAAATATACAATCTGTCATCAGCCTCATGTCATAATTTACATAGCTTTCCTCTGACTACATGTCATCACTAAGACTTAGCCAGTAGCTCCTGTCAGCAAGACCTCTCAAATCACAGAACTCTATTTGCACAGCTTGGGGCAAAATAGCTAACTCAATCCGGAGTGCTTCAAGTAATAATCTTATGTGGCTTTTCAATTACTCTGCATTGATATATCCACACTAGAGCTGAGTGATAGTATTCTACGAAGTTATGCACAAACTTACCCAAGCATAGCTATGTTCCAAGTGCTAAATATGAGCATACACTCAAATGGACAGAGGAGGAGATGGAGAGCAGAAGGCATGGATGCAAGTAGGGCCAGCGGATTAGCAGTGCCGCACACCTCTCCAATCGACACACCAACCATTATGTCCACTGAATGAAACTCCATTACTCTATAAAACCACCAAATAAAATGTGGGGTAACTTTCTGCTATAGTTATAAAACACAACTGATTCAGCAGTTCCCTTGCCGTGTTTCGCAGTCTTTGAAATCATAGCAATTATGTGAATGCATGAATTTATTTAAACATATCTTATTTATGAAAGTATATTGTGCTCAAAATCATATGCTTTTAGGGAGAAAAATAGTAAACACTGTCTTAAAGGTGCTGTACCTGGTTTTGTCTTAAAAACTGAAATCATTCTAAATGGTTTGCATCAGTTATTCAGGTATTTCTAACTTTCCAAAGCAGCTTAATTTGACTACAACTAGCATAGTAACAGCATACTTCCTGTTTCTCGCATGATAAAACGCTTTATAAGTTGATGCTGACAGCACGCAGCGGTCACACTTTGAACCTAAGAGCTGCTTTTACAATACATCTGTAATTAGACAAAAAATCATTTTGCTCAACGACATGTACAAAAATGTGTGCTATTTGTATGTATCAAAAGTGGTCGGGTTTAGACAAAAGAGTTTTAATTACTGTCCCTAAAGTTGAACAGTAAAATGCCATTGTAAAACCCTGGAAGTGTATCGGTTCGGTGGGAGTCACTGTCATTTCAGTGGCAGATTACATGGAGGCTACACACACACAATTTGTTCAGCTGAGTGACTGACACCAGCGGGACAAAATCAAATCGAGATGTGGCATTTAAGGCAGCCACAGACATACAGCGTTTTTTCAAAGGACATTTAGCTCAAAGTGAAATATCAGCAAGAATGAAAAAGCACATTTTGGCAAACCTTGACATAGGGCTTTTTCAGGTGAGTTAGCATTAAGCGCTGCTCATTTTTCTGCACATGTTTTTTTTTGTGAAACTTGTCTGCAGTCTTTTCAAGTGTGGATGATTTATCTAGGCTAGGGTAGTCTGACCTAATAGAGATGTGGCATAAGTCTGTTTTATTCTCCAACTGAACTGTTGTCTATCAGTGACAGGTACACACTGAAGCTCGTAGCTGGTGGGCGGGACTGCTATGACCCACATTTGGAATAAAATGTTATGAATTTTGCAATAAGTCAAAAATAGACAAGCACAAGTCAAATGTTCCAATACTACAGATCAACTGATGTGGGTTTTTCGTGGCCAATGCTCATACTGATAGTTCAGAATCCAGAGCAACCTATCGCTGATAAACCCTGCCGATATTCTTGAGACAATATTTGGGTCAGATTTAGATTCTTTTCCCTAATTTATGTAATATAAATTTACTACAAACTGACCCACAGCCCTTTTTTTACCACAAACTTATAAGAGAGCTGTGTAGTCACGTTTTCTGCAGTTATCACTTTGCCCTGAGGTGTTCAAATAAAGTTTTATTTGTATTCTTTAGGCAGCAGGTTGGCCAAAACAAAATATCGGCCTGTGCTGTAGATTTAAGACAGACAGTCCATGTGCTAAAAAGTGCAAACATCGGCCCAATATACTGGACAACAGATATATCGGTCTCTCTCTAGCTAATACTGTAAAAAGCCAAACAACATTTCCAGAAGTCTATTTTCTGGCTAAAATGCTACATACTGTGGGTGTAAATTGCGAACCACACATAGGTTTGATGTTGAAATGCTAGTACATAAGAAATTAAAGATTTCTTCAACATACAAAGTAGGTGATACAAAAACAATCTTTGTAACGTCAATCCTTGGAAACAGCTGTAGCCTTGTCCAGTTTTCAAAGTAACTCGACAGTGTTCTGAAAGCCCCAATGAAATCCTGATTATCCATCTGCTTGGTTCAACATGTCCACTCTACCTCCTTCTGTTCTCATTTCAATTTAAACTAATACGCACCGTGCACTCTTACTATCCAATCAAATGCCCCTCATCTCTCAACAGTAACTACATCCTAAACACTACTTTGGCATCCCAGACTTTCATCCGAGCGCTTTGATCCGGTGCCACGTCCGCTCTCAAACAACATAAATGCGTTATTGATTATGTGTTTTCTTGACCTTAAAAGAGTAAACAAAAGAGGTCTAATAGGCTCTGGACAGCACTTTGGATGTGGTCGGTCCACACTGTCGCTTTAAAGATGCCCCAGTTTTCAGCCCAGAGCCACCGGCCCTGACACTTTTCCAATAGGTAATACACTGTTTTTCTCCCACAAACCATTAGCAGAGAAAAGACCAGAGTCCAGCCGCATGCTCATTGTGTTCCTAACTTGGCCTGTAAGTCTTTAACCTTGCTTTATCGAGTGGCCCAGGAGTGAGGTTTGAAGTGGCAAGATGATTTGAACTTAGTTTTTGCACTTTGAAGAATACAATCTTTTTCCATGCTGTGCCACTGCTCCCCATATACCCAACTGTAGCGCAGCAGTAGAACCATCCATCTAACCCCCTTAGCTGCTAAGTGGCTTCTTCATCACCACAACAGGTGTCTGGGCCCTGGGAAGTCTATCTGTATTCAATAAAGTTAGTTATATTTGGAAAGACTTCGAATCCTATAAAATAAAAATTGAACTACATCAGATTTGGGCAGAATTCAGCAAATGGTAACAATTTAGTTGTGAATATATAATAATTTATTACATTTTAAGTTCTACTCCAGTGGATGCCTTCATGCCACTGACTCTATTTAACAAATTCAAATAAATAAATGAAATTCCACTGTATGTGATATAGTAAGATTTCACCATATAGTCGCATGGACAAATGGCATTTAAGTAATATTTTTGATGTAATGCAAGTTGCAGTATCTGTATTAGAGCTCCTGTGGATTCCTCTGTGAATGTTGTGCAGTCAGAACAGTGTGCTGGTGTGCACTGAAGCGGTAGCTAATAATACTTGGCCTTTGCCATCAACACTTGCTAATGAGTGATAGCCGCTGGGTACAATACGCTGTTTAGAGCTGCTAACATGTCGCTAACAGTGCTGTCAAACACGCGGCACAGTGAGTGGCTGACACCACAATTAACACGTGCATAATGATCTCTTTCTCTACAATTGTGTCTTTGATTTGGATTCTTTGAGTGAATCACATAGACACATACATACTTCTTTTATTCTTTCATTTTCATTCTGTACATTATGAGAAATTGGTTTATTTTGAAATAGATTATGTCTCTGCTATGTTAAAGTGAACGTGAAAACTACTATTGAAACTAGTGTGCAGTTCCTAAAGAAAATCCTCAACATAAATGAGATGTTGCTTATCTGTTTTTGCTAAAAGTGTGCTTATATGTATGATAGTTATTTTTGTTAACACTTATAGCTGTAAAGTTTTAGTGCTTATGCCAAATTACTAGAAGCACCTGAACACCTCGTAAAAACCCCCTGTTCTCACCTATTGGGTTCTTTGACCTGCTGTTGACTAGGACAACAGTGGACAGGTTTTGGGCCAAAGCCTATTTGAATTTGTTTGTTTAGCACATTCGGATTGCCCGGTGCATGTAAACACAGTGAGTCCAATATGAAATTAATAATTTACCATTGCAGTCAGAAAGAGCATTATATTCAACTATAGTTTTGTTTATAATTTTGTTCAGCTCCTAAAATCATCCAGCTCATTTTTCCAATATAGGCCCCTGTGAAACATGACAATTTAATTTGAGGAACTTTGATAAGGACGAGAATAAAAGTCTGCGCTGACATTTATTCAAAATTGAGCTCGAGAGATGAGACAAACATAAATTGATTTTCTACATTTTTAGGCTTCTGTTATTGGTTTTGAAGTCTTTTAATTGGAAATAAAATTGGCAGGGATGGAGCAGGCTAATCAGGAGATGTATAAAGGTATATTGTGCTGCGCTGCTGTGCTGAGATGAGCAGACATAAACAGTCAACTGAGTAGCATTGAGACTGGAATGTGAGATGTCACGGTCAGTGGTCAAGTGATTCACAACATATCCAATTATCCATTCTACACAAACAAACAGACAAACACACTTATGTCAGGAGGACTTCTGCACTAATATGGCTTGAATCACAAGGACAGAGCTGACGTCAGTAGCTAAATCAAAATAGCTATGTTTTGTTATTCCCCATCTCATGAAATACTACAAACTTGATTACAACTGACTCATGACAATTTGTTATGTATCTAAGTAAAGGGGCACTATGTAACTTTTCTGGTGCTGCTTGTATTTTTGAAGATGTTATTGGTTTCCCTTAAATATTCAACAGTATGGTATAAACATATCTATTACCACTGAGAGAAGCGAGTAGAAGCGATTAAAGGTGAGATCTGTGGAGAAGCGACCACATTCACAGTAAGAACGCCTGTTTTTCAAGGTATTTTTGAGCAATAAAATACCTGTTTTGAATAGATGCAACATAGATCAGTTTAATGTCATACTATTGAACAGTTCGGGCAAAGTAGTAATATTTCCATGGAGACAAGCAGGCGGCAGAACCTCACCAGAAAAGTTACAAAGTGCACCTTTAAAATACCTTGAAATCTTTGTAATGATTTAATTTTACGTTAAGACTTACAAGTATTGAAGAAATGAGCCATGTGTAAAGTAAGTAAAAGCTGTGCCATTTATACAGTATTAAGCTATAGAGATTTTGTTCTATATTTGTTATAGTTATTAAAATGATTAAATGTTTTATCATTCAATCTTATTTAATATCGTATAAAACTCAGCCACAAAAGGAATGCAAAACAGCTTCAAACCATATTCATCTGCAGACCATTTGCACATATTTATTTCAACACTGAAGTTACCGCACCAAATGAAATGTAATTGTAAAAATCCAAATGCTTATGATTTTCACTCTTTGGCAGTTTGAGAGCAGAAAGAGCAGAAAGTGGGCAAGGTTTTGATTAAGACAGTAGAGCTGCACTTCCAGCCCTTGGAGGAAAGTTGCAATAAAATACAAAGCCAGACACAATATTGCACTGCTTCAGAAGAGGTGCGACTTCCCATAGCACTTCCAAAACACACAATAATACAACCTACCAAGGACGTCCTGTTACATTCCATACAGGTGTTTAATTGAGTAAAACAATTGACTGGAATCTTGTATTGTTTTAATCATTATAATAATATGTATGATGAGAATGATTTATGAATCTGTTTGTCTGAAAGATTTAACCAAAGAGCAGATGGTGCAACAATGTTAGGGACAACACAATCCTTTACTTCTTTCTACACTCATACAGAAACAACACAAAGCATTCGTCCAATATAAAAAGTTTAAAATCTAATTTGGTTTTCTAACTTGGATCCACCATTGTCACTGAAACTGTGCCCACCCCACAATCTTCATCTTAAAAAGGACAAACACATTTGTTAACTGGCTAGCCAGCCCCTTCTACATCCTGTCAGAATCCAAAGGGGTCTGGGATCAGACCATAGAGTGTGAAAAACCTCAGTACAAACTTGGGACGGTCCAACCACAGCCACTAATTTGTAGCAGCCCCAGCTCCCTCTCTGTGCTCTGCCCCTGCTCAGAGCACTGAGCACACTGTGAGCAGCAGCCTCACACTGGACTGTGGACAGACCCCAGAGGTCAGACAACACTAAAGACTAGAACATTTGCTACGCCTGTCCTCATATTTTATGTTGCTTTTAATCAAACTGGAATATAGTGAGAAACGTGCCACACTTCGCCGCAGTACGTTGAGCTATTGAATCCATAGACTATTCTATCATAAACATTTATGCATCTAACAACAAGAGTCAAAAAACTTGGGCTTTGTAGAACATCTTCATGGGCTCTAAACTTTTCCCACAGCCTGATTTCTCATTATACTGATAAAGACCGGCTTCATTCAGCCAAAGAAAGCGCAAACACGGGCCACCAGCTTATCTTCTGCTCTGTGCAGCACCATATACTACCGTAGCATAAACTGTATATATAGTGCTAAGATCACGGTTTTAAGACTCGTTTAAAATGGCAAACACACTTACAGGAAATAGCGCAGAATCTTTTAGGAGTTTGGAACTAAAACAGCCTGCCTTGCATGAAACCTACATGACGCAGCATGACACGCTCTGGACAAGTCCAAGGAGGAACATGACTATATGCACTATGCACACATATTGTTTTTTTATACACTGGAACATCACTTTTAAAGTCACAATGTGTTTACTGTAGTGATAACTTGGCTGCTCCGTGCACACAGAACAACATGCACTTTTTTCATTTGGAGCCATGAATCCAGTTGCACTTAAGAGACAGACTAGAGTTGCCCTTTTTGTGGAGCTAAACACAAACAGATGCAAAGGTCAAGTGTCTACAGCCCTAGTTTATTTTATTAAACTGGGCTCCAAAGCTTTAGAGTTGATAATTGTGCTGACTTGTCACATTAAAGCAGAGGAGTGTTTGAACCTGATCTACCTGCTGTAGACTGAGCTGTGCTATCTGACATGACTGTGACCTATAATCTGCACCTATGTACACTTCAGCCTATATCGTGAGCTCCACACTGGAGCAGGGGCTCACCATTTCACTGCACACTTGCCTTCTACTGCACAGTGCACGGGCTGGGTCTTTCCATACTGGGACACAGCCGGATTATACTGGAGAATGTGCCCCAGTAAAAAGGGTCTAGTGACATTCCTGGTAGACACACAATCCTCCATTAATACTTAAAATTATCGTGGAAAATTAAATCTTATACTTCATCCTTGTCATAGATATTATTACCTTGACAACACTCTTTATTTATGGAGTTTGCGGAGTCATTACAAAATTTAACCTCTCTATTTTCCATTAAGTCGTTATAATAGTAGAATGAGTAGAAGTTGAATGTGCTATTTTCTTGTAGAAGCTCTCTCTATATAATACCTCTTTTACATATAGACTCAGTGTGTCTAGAAACCATTTCCCCTTCCCATTAAAAGGCAATGAAAAATGACAAAAAACAGCTTTTCTCCAATATTACATGCTGTTTGTGTTTGTTTGAGTATTCACCGGCTAAATCAATTAACTGATGCCTGCTTCTCCAAATGAGCACATTGTTTGCTATGCACACAAACTGTCTTCTTCTTTGTCTCAGTTTTAATAAAGCCACACTGTGCCCCGGAGAATGTAGTTTAGACAGTGAAATCTGCTTTTTTTTTTAAAGACACACACAAACACACATAAGCACCTATCACAGAGACAAAGCCAGCGTTCAAACAAAGATATTCACTCAAATCCAACTTCTTGTCGTCCATTGTGTAGCCCCCCAAATCACATCTCCACTCTGCGTGCTCAGTCGCTAGTTACACTCATATTTTTAACACCCAGACGCTTTAAACATCCTCCCCTACTACCAATCGCTCCCCAAAGTATATGTCTACAAAATAACGCAAGCATGCATTATTCAGAACAAGTCAAATGCATAAATACATTGAAAAGTAGGAAAAGGAAAAACAAGCCTTGGTGGAGCATTAGTGTGGATATGGGTGTATGTATACGGAGATTGTTTGGAATTTTAAAATGTGATCATAAAGGTTTCATGGTATCTCAGGGCCATGGAGGTAAAACTTGTAGACTAGAACCATGACAGAAACTGGGACTTTGCACGTATACTGGCATGTGTAGCTTTGTTTTAAAACCTGGATAAATATTACAGCAGATAGTTAAAGATATGGCAATGAGGCGTGGAAACAATGGAATATGGTATAGTAAGATATAGGTTGATAATAAATATTGAAATTCCTAGTTTAAACTATGAATACTACTTAAGACCACAACAAAACCCCAACATACTTATAATGGTATACTTTAAAAAAACAATAAGTAAAAGTTGTGCAATTGACTGAAATTATTATTTTAAAGGCAGATGTGAATAAAATCATGCTTGTATTTTATCATTAATGAACTGTATGCTTATATTGTGTATACGTAACCAACATGGGGCGGTGAAAACAAAGAACCCCATGTAACAGAAATGCTGGGTTAAAGTCATGTGTTGAAATCATATGTCTTAATGGTGCCTTGAATAGGTCTCATGTGTTAAAGAATTGTATGTCATGTGTCCAAATAAAAGGCTGGAAGTCGGAGAAGCGCTCAGGCAGAGATTTGAAACTCTTTGTCAGTGCTGGTTCTACCCTCTGATCAGAGCAGATATAAGTCAAATACTTGTGTTGAGTCTTTTTGGTAAACAGTGTGTCGAGAGCGGAGTTTTCTTGACAGTAGAACAGGTAACTTTTCGTTGACTGTCTGCTTGTCTCTATGCCATGCTTTGCCAGGAATATTCCACACTATGGCATTAAACCTACCTTGTTACTCAATAAGAGCTGTGTTTATTGCTAAAAAGCTACAACATGTATTTTTATTGTCACTAGGGCTTGCATCTCCACTGATTTTAACTGTAACGTGTCACGGTGGCATCACTGGCTTGTCTCCATGGAGATATAAAAGTTTAATGCCGAACATTCTAGGCAAAGCTGGAAATAAGCAGGTGACGGACCACTAAACCAGAAAGGTTACAGACTGCACCTTTAAATTCAAATCTAAAAATGCAATGGATTTTATTTTTTGGTAATATCACACACAGATAAAGTGATGCAAGAGACATGATAATAAACATTACATGGTATTGCAGGAGAATAGACTGCCAGAAAACCAAAGTGAAATTGTGCAATAACTGTCTGGGTTTGATAGCAAAAGAAAAACTGAATTCTATCAACTGGACAACAGCTCCGTTAACTGACACAAGGCGGAGCTGAACAAATTGAATTTTTGTGTTGCTATGGATCAAACCTGGATGACTGAGGGATTACATCGTGTTTGACTATAAACACTGTGTAAAACTGTTCTAGTTCCATGTCAGTGTGCATCATAGTGGTTTAATTGTTTTAAGGACGATAAGTGTAGAAATTTGAGCTGGGAGCAGAAAATGTAGATGTAGAGGTCAGAGATGAGAGAGAGGAATGTAGCGCGGACTACAGCATCGCTCTTCATCCTCTCCTCCTCCACTTCTGTGAGCGCAGTTAACAAGGAGACAGTATATTTTTCAATCTGTTGGTGTGCGAGTGCCCCCAGTGTGTTTATACATCACTGAATGTGCCTATAACTACAGTATCAGCTCCCTACAGTAGACAGTGCGCCTGGCAGCCTGAGCATGGCATGGTTATGAATACCAAGTACCAGTCGATGCCCCAGGGAAATAAAAAGCACGGAAAGCGGAGTTATTTACAATGACCTCTCAGCCCGTGCGTACACTGGTATATGTGTGTGTGCATAAATGCGTTTAGCAATCAGCCCACAGCTATGAGATGACTCTACATGTGTGATACAGCAGCGGCGGGAACGAGCAAATTTGGTGTGAAAGTTTGGGGAGCCAAATGGAAAAGAGGAGGAGACTTTGACAGAGCTGTTTGCAGGGCTAAATGAAGAGGCGTGAGGAAGGGATGCGAAGGGGGAGGAGAAGAGGGAGAGCAAACACAAGGGAACGTTGCAGAACAAGGTAAGGGAGGCAAAGGAGAAGTAAGATTTGTAGTTTATTAGCTACATAATGTCAGGAGAGTTGTTGTACAAGAACAGTAACACAAGGGAGGTCATATGCACTCCTCCACTGCCAAAAAAGATTAAGTAGGTTTTAAGGTATAACTAAGGTACTTTATCGATCTCCATGGGAAAATCCATCCTCAGCATTTGACCTATCCCTCATTTCTCAATGTCGCTGGATCGAGAGCAGTAAAATAGTACAGTGCCCAGACCTTGTGGGGTGATGGTAGAACGTGGAGTACCCTGAGTATCCCCCCCCAGACATAGGGAGAACCTGCAAATGTCTGGCTGTAACGTGAGAGTACTAGCCACACCAAAAATCTGAATGTTACTTACTGTATTTAACCCATGCTAGATATGCTGTTTTGAAATGTAAAGAATCCACCCTTACAAATATAAGGTCTTTAGCCAAGCCTCCCTTTTCAGTAACCGTCTCTGTCAAACACGAGAACAGCTCTGAAAATATGAACAGCTGCCAAAATTGTGTCCCTCAAAATATGTAGCATTCCATCACAGTTCTTAGATTCAAATTGGCACGTCACCCGTATGTTCCTCCATCTTTCTCCCTATATAAATGGAAAGATATTTTGAAAGAAAATTATTCTGAATGAGGACTTATGTTTTTGCAATCTTGGCAAGCGACTGCAAAAAATAAGCACATAAGGAGAACCGTGCGAGCCAAAATGAAAAACATATGAGAAGTAGCTCTACATGTCACAACTGGTGCTTTTGACCTTTACGTATATGAATCCAAGCTGTCAATCCTAAGCCCCACTTCTGTCTTCACCTTCATAAAACACAATGAGGACAGTAGGGGAACGAAAAAGCCGTGGAATTGATGGGGAAAATGGTGCGTGGTTATCTTTATGTGTCACCGGGGTAACACAGCACGAAACCACAGCAACAAAAGGTGGACAACGGCTCGGAATAAGTGGAGACGACTAAGGAACAGAGAGGTTGCTTTCATCTCACCGTGGTAGGCTTCCAGAGGGTCTGCGGGACACTTCCTGAGACCCCCGCTCCAAACCGGATGAGGGGATAAATCAGGGCCGTACTGGGACACCTTAACACCGTTTCATTTAACATCAAAGCCATAGTAACAAGGCCAGGACATACCACGGTCCAATGAGAGAAGTACTTTTCAAGGTAGACTGGTGTTGTATAAAACGGCATCATTAAAATCACCATCATTTGGAGATGACGAGATCCATGTGGTGTATTGACCAACCGGCCGTAACATTATGACCAGCTCAAGGTTGGTGCGAGGGTGGGTGGTTGTAATGGTGGATGTCCCCAAGGTCTGGATTTGATTAGAGGTGCAAAGGAGGAAGTGGTGTCATGTGTTAGCAGCAGCAGGGGGACACATGACCTTGGCCTATGTCAGGGTCGTAAAATAATGTTTATGGGCATCTTCCTGACTCTAAGACATCAGTGGCGGGGTCAGGATGTTCAAATGTCAAGTTAAAGACACTGTGCCAGATTTTTGCTGTCTTAAATAGTGAAGTGCTGTAGTCCAAAGTTATTCTTCACTTTATGCATTCTGAGTATCCTTATTATTTACAGCAATGAGTTTATAGACACTGTTGTTGAAAAATTGCAATTCTTGATGAAAAGTAATCCATTTGCGAAGCCCGGTGAGTTTTGAAATACAGAAAAAGGTTTATTCTTTGTTACAGCAGATACAGACAGGACAGGGCCCAGACTGGTAGCCTCCTGGCCCCCCAAGACTCTCTCCTACTCCGTTTCCCCAGTACATACCTCCGAGCATCTGAGCTTTGGGTATTTATATCAGAATGATGTACATTTGACTTTTGTTTCACACCCATGAGATAATGAACTTTTACACCTGAGGACAGCCAAGACAACAAAGACTTTCCTGGAGGATGGAGACAGAGCCTCCACACATGTTAAAGTCTAATCTGGGTTTGATAGACTGACACAGATCAAATGCTTAGACAACATGAGTGTACTTAAATTTCCATCACAGACACTTTTCACAACTTTCAAGTGGAGCTTATGTCACAGTAAATCTAAAAAGAAATTCCTGATTCTTGGACAAGAAAACACTTTATAACACAGAGTGCATAACAAGCTGCTTATACAATCTATACTCGGGCACATTTTGCTCAGATACATTGGAAAAAATCTGGTACAAGCCCTGTGCCCAACCCAAGTCATTGTGATAATCCAAACTTTAAAATTTTAAACTGAAGACAAAAGATTACAGACCAAATTTTTGTATTATTTATATACAGTCCTTGTACCATTACCACTAATACAACTGGTACAACTAAATCAAATACTTTCTTTACCACCCAGGAGAAGCAAGTGGAGTACCAGAAAAAGGAAAATATACAAATATTATGGTCGACCGAAAATGTATATTATGCTGTTGGGAATATACAGCAAGAGGAAATATGATTCATAAAACATAGTCCTACAGTCTGACTTTGCAAAGTATATTATCTGACACAAATCCCAGTTAGCACAGGCTGTTTATAGTTCTCTGAAGTTCTGACGATGTTATGATAAAGTTGCCACTGTTCTACAAGAGTACACAACGTTAATCCTTTTATTACAAGAGTTCATTTTGGGCCAAGGCAAACAAATAACACATGGCAAGTAACGTCTTGTACTTTTCCAAAAATACTTCTCAAACACATTTCTATAAAGACTGCAACGTTTTATTTTAGCATGTTTGTGAATACATTTAAATGAATTCGTAAGCAAGTGATTTATCAAAAGATTTGGTGCGGTCTTGGTCTTCACACCTCCCTTTTCCGTGGTATCCTGTGTACCATTCTGCAGTATGTCGAAGCAGACTGAGAGGCAGCTGTGCGCACTTCTTCTTCCCATAGATAAAACATTTAACAGATACAGAAGACATATGCCCCACATCACACAGTCCAGTGCTTCTTAACCCTGTCTGCAGCCTCTACCAAACACACACTCCACTTGTTGCACTCAGGAGAGAACTTTAAAAAGAAAGAAAAGTCCCTGTTCCACCAGAGTGGCCACACAAGATGAGCTGTGCACTACGCTTGGAAGATCCGCGGCGTATTTACAGCTAGCCTCAAAGTTCAATATTATGAGTTTGGAGTGCAGGCCCACACACACTCACTACCACCGGCCGTGCGCCTCTCCTCTCTTCAATGAAAAGTGCATTCTCACCCTTTTTCTCTTTTTCTTAGCTGAGCAATTTTGCCTCTGCGCTTCGTGTTGTTATCAGCTGTTCCTGTAGGGCCAATTTAAACACGCCACTCCTTTTAATTTTGATGATATCTGGAGCTATTATATTTTGTGCAGTCAGACAGTTTGACCAGCGGAAATGTAACCTTGCTGATCTCACTTGTAAGCATTGGTGGAAGAAGTAGTGCGTTTTGATACTTAAGTAAAAGTACAGATCAGCAAAAAAAAAACTCAAGTAAAAGTATTAAAGTATCTGGTTCAAAATGTACTTAAAGAGTAAAAGTATTTTGCACAGGTTATGGTTGCACAGGTTTGAGGTCTTATAAAGCTTCGAATGTGGTGATTTTGATAAAGATTTGCTTAATTTTGTTAAATTGATTTTTTTTTTTGCAGCTTTTTGTTTGTATATTTTTGTTTGCTCAAATTAATAAACTCAATAAACCTTCAGCCTTCTCAGCAGTTCTGAAAATATGATTAAAAAACAAAAAACATTTACTTTTTAGTCCTGCTCAAACTGTAGTGGAGTAGAAAATACAGATATCTGCTCTCAAATGTAGTTAAGTAAAAGTAGTACAGTACTTTCCTACTTTTACTGCGTTACACTTCACCACTGCTGGTAACGATAAGTCCCATTAATACTAGTCTTTTTAAAGCCACAGAAAGCAACTTAGCTGAAAATAGACTAAAATAAAATAATGTTTTGTGTTTTTGTTTTTTGTTTTTTTTCATTTTGGTTGTTTTTATTGCTCTGAAGAACTTAGCAAGCTCGCATCTCCCCACACCTAACTCTTATCTGGCCTGGAAGAAGGCCTTTCCTATTGTTTCTATGGAAATGTTGTTCCTTTGGCCGTAATATTCCCCAATATGTCACAAAACTTAACTATCACCGCAGAGAATGTTCCAGAATGTGGTTTTAACTTTCTGTTACTATGGAATCATACAGGAGACGTGCCACCTTCAGAAATGTACATAACAACCCTTTAAGAAATGAAGGGACAAATAAATCATTTCATTGCATTGACTATATGGTGGCTAACAGAGCTACACCTTGTTGTTACTACTGTCCATCTTCGCCTATACTACAGATTGTGCAGAGGATCGTATAAGAAGTGGCGCAAAGGGGGTTGTGCTACTCAGCTAGAGGAGATTGGCTTCCCCTCTTCAGGTTGGAGAGCATGTGGTGCCTCGTGGGAGGGAGTTCAAGTATCTTGGGTCTTGCTCAAGTAAAGACAGAGAGAAAAAGGAATTTCGCGTGATACAGCTTTAACATTCAACGTTCAGAAGAGTTTCAATGATCTTATTCTTGAATAATCTGCTCTTGGTCCAGGCTCAAGTCTGTTTCCTTGCCTTCTATACTCCACAGCTGTCAATCATGTTTACCGAGAGAAAAGAACCAATTCGAAATAACCTGCCTTTGTCCTTTATGGCCATCTCTACTCAGACAGCGGGATTTACGACGAAGTAAGAAACTGAGGAGATGAGGAGTCAAGGAGTCAAGGAAACAGAATTGGAATTGGGTCCATGTTGAAATCTATCTCACAAGCTCCCATTACTCCCATCACTCCCATCTTGAGGCATGACATGATCATCAAACTTAACAGCCTTAGACATTCCAAAATACAGACATGTTTTCAATATTTTGGACTATAATATAACTTAACTTAATGTGCATGAAATCTAAGTATTCAGAATAAAATACTCAAATTGGACCATGACACACTACCACCCATCCATTTCATTCTGCTTATTCAGGGCAGGGTCGCGGGGGCAGCAGTCCAAGCAAGGACTCCCAGACTTCTCTCAACCCCAGACATGTCCTCCAGCTTCTCCGGTGGGACCCCAAGGCGTTCCCAGGCCGGCCAAGAGACATAGTCCCTCCAGTGGGTCCTGGGTCTTCCCCAGGGGCTCCTCCCGATGGGACATGCCCAGAACACCTCCCTAGGGAAGCATCCAAGAGGCATCCTGAACAGATACCTGAGCCACCTCAGCTGCCTCCTCTCAATATGGAGGAGTGTGACTGAGCTCCTCACCCTATCTCTAAGGGAGCGCTCAACCACTCTGCGGAGGAAACAAATTTCAACCACTTGTATTCACGATCTTGCCCTTCCAGTCATTACAGAAAGCTGAGGGTAAGAACAAAGATTGACCAGTAAATCTAGAGCTTTGTCTTTTGACTCAGCTCTTTCTTTACCACAATAGTTCGATCCAGTAACTGCATCACTGCAGACCCTGCATCGATCCACCTGTCAATCTCATTCTCCATCCGTCCCTCACTCGTGAACAAAACCTCGAGATACTTGAACTCCTCCACTAGAAGGAAAGGATTCACCAAATGCTTTTTAATACAGGTACTGAGTATTCTGTAACTAAAGACATGTTTCCCAACACTGCTAATAAACCAGTCTCTAACGCATTGGCTCATTTGATCCATGGAAATGTAAACTAGATCTGCTTAAATCGTCTATGTAGAAATAAATGAAGGTAATGACATTTAGTTCACACAAATGAGCACCTAAGAGCAGTGAATGGTCTGACACAAACTAGTGACAACCACATTTTTGCTCTTGGCCTAAGGGGACCTCCTGCATTTGAATGTGGTAATTGGTGACACTATTTTATAACTAAGGTCCCGAGATAATAGCGGTGTTGAGGCAAATGAAGCTAAACGGTGTGGTCTGGCTAATGGGAGTTCAAAAGAGAATAGCCATTTGGATATTATGAGACTTTACCGTTAAAAGCTTAAATGACTGCCGGACATGTTAATCAGTCAATTTGAATAAAATGGGAAGTCAAATGTGGAAGAGCATTGAACCGTGTTGGAGTAATTGTAAAGTTGCTGAAGTTTCACCTTTAAAGTCACTGCAAATGATTTTTACTGTCTTTGAAACATGAAAAACCAAACTAGTTCATTTTAAACAGTTTGCAGTGCATTAAGTTTATAAACGCTTTCAACAACAGAGCATAGTGGAGCTGAGGTTTGCTGGTATGGTAAAGCTAACAACAACTAGCATGCTAACACGCACTTCCTAAATATCAGACAATAAAATGCTTTCTATTTTGATGTAACACACAGCGGACTAATGGTTCAATATATTATAAATGGAACAATACTTTTTGGAGGTCAGAATTAATCGTAGGTACTTTTTCTTTACAGTAGTGGTACATTTTTGGTTATTTTTTCTGAATTATGTTGTGTATGTGAATTTCTGACTTTGAAGAAAATAATGAAAAATTGTCTAAAAAAATTCTTCTCTCATTATTCCAGTATTTAGCACATACAAATTATTTTGGTAATCCTAATTTACCTAAAACAGGAAAAGTTTAGTCTGATTTCATGTCAGTGAAAAAAAAAAAAAAAAAAAAAAAAGCATATGTCTTTTTATATAGTGTACATAAGCTTCTGGTTTCAACTGTATATCTGTACTAGGGCAAACAAATTTAGCTTGAACACCTGGGAAAAAATCGGGTACAGAACCTTTAAAGACCAGATGATCACTTGCAGCCACTTGGCATGAAAAAGAGCTGAAATAGTTATAATGTTTGTCTTGATTTGTGCATTTTCAAGTTAAAAGCCCCCTAATCTTAAACTCCAGATAGTTACCAAAAAAAACAAACTTCAGTTGTAATTTAGCACCAGGCAATTTTTCACCTTTCTACCCAGCATGTGTTTCCATATCTGCATGAGCGCTTAGAATAAACACTTTTAATAGCAATTTCCCTGCTGGTTTAAAGCACATATGCTCCTTTTAAAGCGGTGAAAATTACTTTGCATTGCGTTCACACCAGCAACAAAACAAGCCAGCGCTTTATTGGGAGCCAGCTGAGACTTTTTCCATTTCTTGGCCTTCTTCTTAAGACCGCACGAGTGTTCAATAAGACACCCTCATACCGTCCAAAAAACAAATGAGCCAGTGCAATCAGGTGTGAAGGCAGCATACAGTGGCCAAGCGAACAAAAATAGTGGAATATTCTCCAGATTTTAATGGCTGCAGAATAATAAGTGGGCGATTTGAAAGTAATACATAAAAAATATTATTTTCATGAAAACATCACTACACGACTAATTTTCAAGTCCAAATGTTTGCCAAAATAAGTCTGACCAATTGCATGCAGAAGTAGCTTTCAAACACATTTCTTATTATCGCACATTTGCAGTCTGGATAAAAGGTTGTACATCGTGGTACATTTGATCACTTTTGCCAAAACATTTTCAGCCTTCATGTTGTAGCTCTGATAGCCAAGAAATCAACACTTTTACGGTTGAATTTGGAGTAAAAGTGAAGTTTGCCTGTGGGAGCTATCTAACGTTGACGAGTGTGAAGAACCTGCCCCTGCTTTAACAAATCCTCAGTCAAAAAGGCGTCCAGTAAAAAGGGGATAATCTAGCAGAAAAACTTCTTTTGTCTGCTCTCCTGAGGACCAGATAACACTCGGAGAGTTGATTTGAATTGGACATGACAGCTTCTCAGAACGTCGGCCAATTCACTTACCCCGCCATTCAAATGGAATGAGTCAAACCGGGCTGTGCACAAAAGCACCAATCCAGCCGCCCACGGTATTCTTCAAGTTAAAAGTACTGTGCTTCCCTGGGCTCCTGCTCTCCTCAGCACGTACCAGCCTCCAGCCTCCTTTGGCTCTACTCACCACTCCTCCATCACACCTGACAACTCCGTAATCTTTGCAGAATGACCCATCCAGACCCTGTGTGCTGCTTAAATTTAGTGGAAAAAGAATGAATACATGGCACTTGACTTCAGCTGACCCCTCTCCATCCAAATACTATCCAGGTATTACTCACCATGTATATTATTGAATATACTTGTTTGAATGAGGCTCACTGCTAAAGTCTAGAAAGAGTCCACATTTAATATGTTATCAGTTCATTAAAGAAGCGCATATAATGGTAAAGCGTAATTGGATGTCCAGTATAAATCTGATGTATTATTATTGTTATAATTAAAGCATTTTGGAAACAACTATGGACAGAACAGCTATCATTAGAACATGATAATTACTAAATCAACTTCATTTGATATATGAAAGATAGAAAAATATATTTTGGGATTTATTTTTTGTAATAGTGGGGGGATTTTTGCCATTTTTATGTGAAAATGTAAGATTTGAGCTGTAGAGACTAGAATAAATAACTTCTATGGGTGATTATTGGTTCATTTTGCTATTTATTTGTTGCAGCTTATGCTTTTTATTTTAAATGGTTTAGTGGTATTCTCCTGCTTTGTCTCAGTGGCATAAAGCATATCGTTTTTTGAAATATATATGTTTTAATCTCTTTCTTATTCTGTAAATAGAATTACTTGGTGTACAAATTGTGTTATACAAATAAACTTGCCTTGCCTTGCTTTGGTCTTGGCCATATACAGTTTATCCTCTTATCTCTTAGCCTAACTATCCCCAAATCTCTGCCTTCATGTCACGGCCGCTTTTACACAAATCAAATAGATACGCAGACCTCTCATCCTTGTACTGGAGCCCTCAGCCATTGCGCTGCCCATTGACTAGAGTCATTTGGCCGTGTGTGGGAGCTTTTAGCAGGGCTGTAGCAATAAAAGCAAAGGTAAATAAACCGGCGCACGACAGCTGGATAAGTAGGCACATACTTGACAATAATTGCTCGTATTGAATTGACCACGGCGTACAAATGTAGCTGAAAATAAATAGCACACATGAAAAGAGGTGGTAAGAGGTAGAGCAAGGCAGAACAGGACATCACTCACATAAAAAAATGATGCTTCATGAAAGTAGAGCTGGTAAATATGAAGATAAGGTTTTTCTGTATGACTAAGAAGAATAAAGTTTACTTCTACTCTACTCTTACTCTTTTCAAACTACTACTTGTATTACTTCTATTTGTATTACCACTAGGGATGGGACGATATTAAATTTTAGACTCACGATTATCGTGGCCAAAATAATCGCGATTAACGATATTATCGCGATAATTATTAACCTGTTAACGTTCCGACGGCCCGGGCCTACTTTACAACTTTACAGCAATGTACATACACTTCTGCGTCACCCACACAAACAATCTACACATCAAATGAAAGCTGCGGCGCTTGTCTTTCTGGATATGCAAACCATTTTCACCTGCAATCACCACAGTGCTGACAGGAAAGACGTTTTTATAGAAAAGTCACAAAGTGTGAATCTGGACTTCACTTACCATTGAGCGCTCTGGTTCTGTCAAACATCAACATATTCACACAACGTTGGTCTCATTTGTTCCGTAAAGGTCCAGAGAATATATTCCAGTCAAGAAATTATGTCCAATCTGCTGCAGGAAAGTACTCCAAATATGAAATCTGCTCCGTCACTTCTTTGCCTTTCTTTAGTCGATTTCAGGCATAATAAACTTCTGACAGCGCCAACTTTGTTCCCCAGTGCTAAACACACGTATTAGCTTGTGATTGACACCAATGTTGGCCAATAAGGTGGGGGTTGTGGGTTACTGAGCCCGCAGACAGCCAATGAGCAGCGGGACAGGATGACGTATCACATGCCATGGTTTTCCGTAAACAGACGTACCCGGAAGAAAATGTGTACTCCTCAATGTCATGCTGGAGAAATGGACCGGTCCTTGTTGCGCCGGAAGTGACGCAAGTGCCCGTCGACGAAGACTTAATTTTTTTTAAATTAAGGCACTTTGGTGAATTGGGAAACGAGTGGATGCAGAAATGTGTGCATAATGGCGCATTTTACGCACTGTTGTTTTGCGTTTTAAACATGACGAAACAGACAAACCAAAGGGAGTACGTGACCGAGGACACTGTGGATGTTTGTACAAGTTAAACTAGAGGCATCTCGGACCTGGAGCGGTTCATGGCAAAGATTAAAGATCCCACAGTGGACTCAGGAGTAAAGGACCTTATTTTTTGATGGATTGGATGCTGTTCTCGATCGGTAAGCGTGGTTTATTCTGCTATTGACTTAATTGTACGTAAATTATACCGTGTATAATCGTTAGCTTTGCTCCTGTGCACACAGTGCGCATTCGGACCGTGCGCTCTGGCACATTTGTGTTCAGCTGTATGAATTAGACTTAATTTGTCTATTGTTTAAAAGGTGTTGTTTTATTCTGCAGTTTGTATTATTGTAGGTAAAAATCTAAGATGTACACACATTAGCGTCTCATCTGTGCGCACGGGTGAGGCGCGCACTGGTACGTTCCTGTGGAGAGTTACGGATCAGACTTTGTTTATTGTTGATATCTGACAGAATATAGTTCAGACAGCCATAAGCACAGAAGCTACAAGTGTCATTGCTATGTCAGAGTGGGCAAACACCAGAACTAACATATAAACGTTGTATTGGAACTGGAAACATGAGGCTGTGTGATGCCGTAAAGGCGATTATAATCGTGCACAATGATCGCGATTATTAAAAAATGCCACGAACGATTAATTGCGGACCTTATTTATCGCGATTAACGATATTATCGTATATCGTCCCATCCCTAATTACCACTACTACTATATCTTTAAAAAAATATTTATTCTGCACTGCATGTTCATTTTATGGTGATTATTTTTGATTACTTATGTTTTGATTTGTTGTATTGCGATTTTTAATGTCTTTCTTATTCTGTAAAGCAATTTGAACTACTACTACGACTATGACTACTACTACTACAGATAGTACATGAAGTGTCCTGCCCAAGAAAATAACAAAAAACGCAAAACATCTCTGAGCAATTGCTGTTACAGGGATTACATCTTAATATTCAATTATATCATTGTGTTATATTCATTGGTTTCGAGGCAAATAATGTGAAAGTTTCAAAATGACCTTTCTCTATGCAAAACACAGAATGATATTTGTATATGAATTGCTTAATCTCTATAACGATGCAGGACCAATGCCATAGCTTGAAGCCCATGAATATATATTGTTGTAACTTTTGTGTAACAATGAACGCCTGGGGTTTCGAAAATAGGAGGAATATAGAAACCCCGTACGCTCCAGGTATCAAACACAACGTGTTCTTGCTGGGAGACATGCAAAATACTACTACCACTATTCATTTTATTATACCTTATACAAAACAGATCATGTAAAAGTACAAGTTATGTGTTATATGTTATATAAAAATACAATATGTTGTCTGTACCATCCATTTTGATATTCAGTACATTCCTCTGCCGTCTGTCATACTAAACTCACCTAGCTGCACCTGTAGGTTAATAGCTTTATCCTGTGCGTTATGTTAAATAATCCCAACCTTGTTACAATGTGTGCCCTGACCTGAACAAAATCCCATTTATTAGCAGCAGGTCACCACCAATTACACTGCTATACATTCAAAGTGCAGCTAACAGAGGACTGGAAATACGGTTATGAGTCTCCTTCACAGCTGCAATGCATTATGGGAAGTCTGCCAACGAGTGTACAGCAATACTATCATTAGCAGTGTCATTATGAATATGTTGTACTTATTTATTGTGTGCGAGTGTCTGGGCCGCGGGAGTTGGCAGAGGTAATTGCAGGGCTGTTGATGGCCTTAGACCTCCCTACACTATTATTATTACACTTCTGTACTTAGAGTCTAGGGCATACAAAGAGATATGAGTTTAAAGAACAATGATGGAAACATGAAACGAAAACTAATCTCCGAAGAATATCTAAGGTGAATGAATAATTTAATCAGGTAAAAAATATTGGATAATCTTTTCTTTGATGCAGTTTGGATCAGTTGCCCATATTTGACAAGTATCTCCTTTGAAAGCACCAGGTTGGCTTTTATTGCAGATATCGTTTTCTTAAAGGCCCTGTATTTGAGCGAAGTTTGTCTTGCCCCAGTACAGATATATTGTATAAGCAGCTCTTGAGATCAAAATTTGTTTGCTGCATTCTGCCTACATCTAATTCTAAAGCATTTTATTGTCCAGTAATCAGGAAGTGTGAGCTAGAATGCTAGTTGTTGTTAGCATTACCGCGATGGCAAAACACAATCTGGTCTCTGAAAGTTGTGAAAAGCACGTATAATCTCATCACGGTGAATAGGATTTTCAGAATGCATAAGGTAAGTGAAGAATAACTTTGGAAAACTGCAAAACTACAAACTCCAAACCTCTAAAATCACTCACACCTAGACTTGATGCTTAGCCTAAAGACACAACAACCAAATTCACTAGTCAACAGCGGCATTGAACCATCAACTTTTGGGTTTTTGGACAAATACTCTAACGACTGAACCACTACTGCTCAAGTCCGTTACTGTCAGCTGATCAAAGCAAACTTCCCAGCCTCGAATTTCTCAATTTGGAGTGTATTCTGCATAAAACTGCACCTATTATTTCAACACACACTCATTTATTCCTCATGTCCATTTCTCTCCCATCTACTGCAGCCACTCCACCCCCCTCCTCCCTCTCTGAACACTCACAGCGCTCATCATTAGTGCCAGGTACTGTAATCAGAGCCCTGAAATCAGCACTGGGCCCACACTGGCAGCTCAGACTCCACACTGACAATATACTAGGGCTATTTACCCAAGCTACTGCAGCGCAATGTTGGCAGGACCCCCCTCACGAGCTGGAACCGTCCTGCTATTCTAAAGAGTGGCAACGAGAGCCATGCACCCGCCGCAGGGCCTGGGGGAGAAGCGCACTTTTTGTTCGGCGAGAGTGCAGGTGGCGCTTAAGCACTGGGAGAGTGGCCATATTGGAGAGACAATGGGTTGGACATAATGGGAACGTGTTTTATTATTGGAAGGATAAATGCAGGAAGAGAAGGGGCTGTTGTGTGAGGAACGAGCCTAATATAAATCCATTTTCTTCACAATAATGGCCCATTTAGTGCCGCTAACGGGATATTGCAGATTTGAAGATTGGCTAGGGTTAGTTCCACTGAGAAAAGCCAAACCAAACAATATCAACTTAAGCCTCGATGCAGATTTGCTAATCAAATTTATTCAGGCAGTGTTAGAAATGGGAGGATTTTAATTTTCATACTTCAGATGAGGATATGCGGATGAAGCATTATTACAGCAGAGATATAAGGTATGGAAAGGGACAATGATAATACAAAAGTTGAAATTCATTTGAGCAAGTTGATGAGGAATCGTGATAGCATGGAGTTTAGACGACGACTATGGGTCTTGAGATGGACAAGAATAAGGCAAAACAAGAGACAAATATCAGCCTAACCCTGGCAGAATAAAGAGTGGGCCAAACTGGAATTTTCTATCATGTTATTGATGATATTTGTAGGATATTATGGCTGTCTAAAATAGATAAAATGTACCTGTAAACACTTATCATTACAGAATATATGTTCAATAGTTTAGTTCTTCATATCGCCAAAACAGCAAAAGCAATATCATAATATATATTTTTATATATCAACCATCGTTATACAGAATGTATTTAAATAGTATTAGAAGAAGTCCTGTAATCCATCTAAAGCTTTGAACTTCTAATACTAACTCAGAATGTTGTACCCAAGTCAATAATGTGACTTGGGTACAACATAATAGAGTAAACTTCCTCGCCAGCCTCCTCTTTTCCACACGTCCCGCAGCACACACCTCTACTGCCTGGCCTTTCTGCAGCTCTCTGATTGAAGCCTAATGGAAGCTGCCAGCTCGGGTCAGATTACTTTCTGAAATATTGTACATTCACTGATCCTATACTGACATTGATCTTTCTCTGGATCAAAGGCACCAATTTCACCTCTCACAGCGCTCAATACGGCTAATGGCAACAGTTCATATAACAGGCACTCACCCCTGCTCCACGGACCACGACATGAATGGCCCCCATATGTTTCCAAGATTTTGTGGCAAAGCTCAGATAAACAAAACATTTAGTTAAGCTGCCAGTAAAACACCCCTTTCAACTGTCCAACTCAAATGAAAAGATTATATTGGAATATCAGTGTCAAACGTGAGGTTGTACGACTAATTGTGTACATTGTATCTTACATCATTGCCCACAAGCAATTTTGATCGTCACTCTAAAACAGTGCAACACAAACTGTGGCCCCCTAGTGGTCTGTGAGAAAAATATTATTATTATTAGAAAATAAAACAACATTATATTTCAGTGTTCCTTAAATTTCCACATACAACATGGAAACTGTAGTCATTTTAGCTCTTATTTAATATATTTAAATTGTCCAACACTCAGGGACAAGGCAACTGGCCATAAAGTCACTGAGCATCACCTGCCGTGCCCCACCTTTCCAAAAGTGCCTCGTCTAGCTTCTGATTCACATTTGACTGACACACTAAATGACCCGTTTTAATACACATGGGCACTGCGCGCACACACACACATAGGAACGTACAGCTGGAAGGAGGGCGGAGCAGAGGGGACAGGTGAGGAGGGCGTGAGTGTCAGGGTGTCTATCTCTAGTAAGAAGACTTTGTTGTTGTTGGCCTAAAAGCCAGACGTGGGAGGGGCTTGACATCAACAAAATCAGCTGACTTGTCCCATGTGTTGGAGCTCCTCTCACACATGTGAATATTAGAGGAGAAGCGTGATAAAAATGCTGAACTGATTTAAGGCAGGTTATTTAGCTGTGCTGTATAGTAACTTTTCAATTGGTCTTAATAAATAAGCATGAATAAACCCAATCTTAATCTAATTTTTGTTTGGATTGGAGGTGTGGGTTGTGTTTGCATGATAATTGGTCTGCAGATTGCTTTTTTTTTAATTTTCCACAATGCATGATAAAATCCTTTTGATCAAACTCAAAAGTGGCTAAAGATGTTACAATGAATCCAATTAGCTTAAGACACTGTACAATTGGATAATGTTTTATGAGGGGTTTATGATAGAGACTGTTTTCATTGCCTTTTTATGGATTTGTATTTTTAACTTAATTATTGAATACAAAACAATACAGTAATATTTTTTTGGGGTCAATCATAAACCCCCCCCCAAAAAACTGAAACAACATGTACTTCAGTACACACGTTGCTGGAAAATCATGTTATGAAATGTTCAGAGTTTTATAATACATGTCCCGTAGTGTGACTAATTGATTGCAGCCCTATGCAGGCACTTGAATTGCACAGTACTTTTTCGTCTCTGATAAAAAAGTAAAAAATGATTTATGTTATATTAATGCAATGTTGATATTTACGTTATAAATGGAAATAAATACACTGTTACCATTTTTCATTCATTTTTCATTTATGTATTTAGACATAAAGACATCCAGAACACTTACTAAACTTTTCTCATATTTTTTCTTATTTGAGCTCAAAAAGGAGTGCAAACAAGCCATTTTTATTATAAGCTGTGCTACAATTGAAAATATAGTTGAGTAAATTTCATCAAGGAAGGATAGAAATATATTTTCATTTTTGCTTTTTGAAGACACTGCAGTATAGACAGTACAAGTCTTCTATGATTTTACACTTACACTTATCACTTTTTGGATGTAAATCTGTAATTCGTCATAGTCAAGAGTAATCTGTCTCTTCTCTTACTAATTAAGGAGATATAATGTTTTGTGTCTTTGTTACTTCTCATGATGTATCTGTCTTGTTTGTCAGCATCTAATCTTTGTAATAAAGTGAAATCAGAACTACAATTGTCCAGCGCTCAAATAATACATGCAACGGTCTTCCACTTGGTCTAGTTCCTGGCAACTCCATCCTCACAATCATTTATTTCTTCACATTAAATCATCATATATAGGACGTTAATTCCAAACGTTACCTTCCAAAACACTTTTACTCTGACTTAATAGCCTTCATGAGATTTCGAAACACATCTTTATCGCGTTGCCAACTACTTCGAAACAGCGCATAAGAAGGTTGAGAGTTTCCCCGTGCAGTACTGGAAATAGCAAATGCACTTGGAAGCGGCTGCTCTGGCGGCCTAACTGAATTCATTATAAGGTCTATTTAAAGGGTGTGAGAGTGGGTGAAGAGCGGAGACTTACAGCACGGCCCTTTGCGGAGAACCTTGATGCGCCGCTGGTTGGTGCATTGGGCTTTCTCCAGCTCGCACTCGTTGGTGTAGGTGGAGGAGTCAGAGCCGCAGACAGGAGCCACCAGCAGGGGGCACTCCACTCTCTTGCACACACACTCAGCCTTGGATGGGTCAGTCGGGTTACGCTCGCAAACGGCGCCGAAACCGCACAGCATCCCTCTGCAGCCTGGAAAGGATGAGAGGAATAAAGATAAGAACTGGGGTTGGTGTAATGAAATCAAAATGAAGCTTGGTGGGGGAGGAGTGCCGGGAATCACAAAGTCCCTCGCGATTCAATACACGGCTCATGATACGACAACACTATTTACTATTTATTTATGTGATAATCAATGTATTGACCATGTTATTCAGTAATACATCACTATTTTAGGAACCTAATAGAGTTAAATAACAGCATTTGTTGAAGCACTACCTCCACAAAAGAATAAATACTAGAGATAGAGAATACTAGGGTCGATATTTGTACTTTTTAGCACATCAACTCCAGAATAGGCCGATATTTTGTTTTGGTCAATCTGCTGCCTAAAAACACACAAAAAGTGAAGAGATAGCAGCACAAAACTTGACTACACAGTTCTCTTATAGGTTTGTGGTAAAAAAAAAAAAAAGAGCTTGGGGTGAGTTTGTAGTAACTTTAAATGACATAATTCGAGGAAAATAATCTGCCCAACATATCGGCCCCCAAAAAATCGGCAGAGCTTAGCGGACATCGGTTGTTCTGGATTCTAAACAATCACTATCATCATCAGCCATGAAAAAACTCATACCGGTCGATCTCTAATAAATACACAAATCTGAATAATCAAACCAGCAACTGTGTCAAATATATTGCATTAAGTTTCTTTTCTCTACACAAGCATCAAAATTGTAGCGCTGTCACAAAAAACACTCAGTGACATTGAAATAGCAGCTAACAATATCAATACTGTTACCAAATTTAATATCACAATATATCAACATTCCTATATTCTAGCATGCTCCTAGTAGAGAAAAGCCCTTACATACAGTTTCAATAATGCATCAACATTTAATAATGTTTGAGAATTTCCCTTCAGGGATTAAAAACATGAGCTTGGATTCTTTCCCAAAAAGCATCTAAAAAACATTTTAATTTCCTTCATTGATATTGCTTTTTTCCTCAGCCTCATTCCTCCGCTAATATGTTGACGAGCACTGTCACGTTGTCATTCTCGCAGCATTAAGTATATTTTCACTGTCCAATTAACACAACACAAATCAGATGGTTATGATACTGGCTCTTTCATTGCTAAATCAAATTGTCAAAAAGTTCTTCATAACTGATTGCAAAAACATCGCTGTCAGAGAAAAATTATAATTAGATTTTTGCCAAACGTAGTCCAGTGTCACTACAGCTTGTAACTACTTTTTTATTCTTGGTTGGGATAATCATGCGCCACAATTTCACCACTGCACAGGCCAGTAAACACCGCATCTCACTGTATTAATTAAATGCATTTCTAATAGACCCAAGTGAGCTAATTATAGACTCCATTTAGTTTTCTACTGCAGTGCGCTTGTCCTTAGTAAAGTTTTAATGACTGGCTTTAGCCGCACTAAAAGTTCCCTTGAATCAGCAGACACAGTTCAACACCACCAGCGCATCGGGGATTAGCAGTGATCCTAGAGAGCAAAGAAAAACAGATGCCGCCAATTCATCCAAAGGAGAATTTGTCTAGCCAGGCATAGTCACCCACTCCCCTCGCCCCCTGCTGTGTCTATTGAAAAAATTGGCTTCAACTAAAGATAAAAAACTCCAAGAAAATCAATGCAGACGACTGAGGACAGTTGGCTTTATCCCTAGAAGAGATACAAAACATCGATGTGATCCACCGTCCAGGAAGAAAACACAACACAAGGTTAGCCAAACATCCTAAGCCACCGCGCTCTCCGCTCCTAAGACTCTGAGCCTGTACTTTCCATGGCGTCCCCGGCTTTGATCAGGTGTGAAACTGCAAACGCTAAACTTTGTTGGACATCGCTCAAACAGGATGTCTGACTGCATTAGGGACAATGGCATCAACGTATGTGGAACTGTCGCAATACTGCATTTGGAAACTGAAATTGATATGAAAAAAATAGTGCCATATTAATCTGACCGTATTATAGTGACTCTAAACATGATAATCGATAGGTACACCCTTTATTAACTAGAGCTATAGAGAGATTGCATTTACACACACTACATACAACTTGGGACTGAACATCTAAAAGCATCATTGACAAAATTACATCACAAATTATGTAAGCTATAATGGACATAGGACAGCTACTTCTTGTTAATATGCTGATTTTTGTAAGAATGTGCCACATGTAAAAGTCTCACTGATTTTCTGCATTCTTTTCCCCATCATCACATCCTATATTCTAAAAGCCAATAAATAATGAGCCATTGTTATAACTGGTTATTAAAATGTTCCCCACTTGCAAATATTGAGTCCAGAAAACAATTTATTCTCATTCTTCATATATTGAGTAAAAAGTCAATATAGTAATTATTGTAAAAGGCCTTCACAATGCAAACTCTTGACAGCTGAGGCAAGCCCGCTGGTAGAGCCATTTTAGGAGATGGCACACCTGATTGGAAATCTATGGGCCGAAGCACATGACGGGGGGTGAAACAGTCCTCTGAAGCAGGGACATGCAGTCAGAGGATATACATGTTAGACACAGCTGCTCTTATCAGAGACTCCCAGGCCAGAACTGGAGCATCCACCATGTCCACTCAGACCAGTGAGCAGGTGGCATGTCCCACAGCTGGGGCAGTGACTGTGAACAGCGGACAGTGGAGACAGAGGGAGAGAGGGAGAGAGAGAAGGAGAGAAGGGTGGGGTGATGGGGTTGTGCAGCTTCCATGGAGTCCAAAGACCACCGCCAATTATTTCACACTTTTTACCACATTTCCAGAATATTTTGCAGTTTTGGTTCAGAAATGTTTTATACTTCATTTTTTAAATTTTTGTTTGTTTTTTCGTTCGTATTTGATGTCATCACTGTAAACTATTACCATGGCGATATGGTAATTTGGGTCTTTTGATTACTCCTTTACCTGCTGTTGCAATCAGTCCTCACAATAGCCCAGAGGAACAATGACAGGATGTAATTGGGTCTGTTAAGTATAGTTAAGGATTTGAAAAGGTATTCTGCAACAATTCAACCTGATATTATGTGTAGTCACGTGCAGGTTTTTGCTTTGACCGTGTTAACATCAGTATCTGGCAAATGATAACTTTGTAAGTCACATGGAATGAAAATGTTCCTAACACATTTAGAACCCCCTGGCACGTCTGGCAAGCATACCCAATTTCATTTTTTTTTTTTTTTTTTTCAAATTCTCTCTTTGCTCGCATGCTTGCTCGTGCGTAGCATAGACACTTCCTACACTGTCTGCTCTGCGCGTGGAGTGACAGGCGATGAGGCTGTTTTTGACTTGCCCAGTGTTCCCTGTGGGAGCGCCCTGACAGCGATACCTGAGCCTCTCTGTGTTGTGGCAGGATCACACGCCATGGAGGGGCGAAGGGGGGGGTATGGAGGAAAGCGCATCTGTATTCTGTCTGGGAGGTAGTAGTAGTAGAAGGCATTACGCGCACACGCACAGATCCGAGGCACGGTGACATGTTAGCGTGAAGGGCTAGTGCTGTGGAGCGGAGTGACATGAAGTGCACGGGATCGACAGGAGTCACATGTGTGCGAGGTGCGAGGTGCGAGGGGAGGGGGGCAGACAGGTGTATGGGAAAGCTACAGAGGTGAGAATATGGTTCAATAGCACCTTGTGTACCAGAAATAGTATGACAACATTGGGCGACCTGTGCACTATAACCTCTACTGTGTTTTTGTGTATTAATGCAAGTCCCTTTTTTGTGCTGCATATACATGAAATTACTCTTTGTTGCATAAACTTTCAGAAAGATGTCGTTAATGATTGGCACTATTAAGGCCTGTCTCGATAATTACTATATCAACTTATCGTTCAATATATGAAAGCTGGAACAATATTTTTCAGGGTCAACATTTATCGTGTGTACATTTTCTTTGCACTACTGGGACATTTTTTGTTATTTTTTGGATTTATGGTAAGATTTAAGCTGCAAAAAGGTTGAATTAATAAGTTCTAAGACTCATAACGAGTTTCATCCTGCAATTTAATATAGTTGTTTAACCATATTGTTGATTTAGAATAGCTTTTATGATTTAAATCGGCTCTTGGGTTATTTTGTTAATGATAAGTTTCAATATTATCGTTTATGGTTTACTTCATCAATATATCGAACTTCAAACTTTGTTATCGTGACAGGTCTTGCCCTACTATATCAAAATAACCATATTCTAACGTGTGTATATATGTTAAAAATGTCTCAGGTCAGTCATTTTAAATAAAAACATGCATTTTTACTATTATGAAGTAAATTTTTTGCTGTGCCAAGTTTAAAATAAATATAGCCAAGGAAAGTAGCGATAGTTTATTGTCTCTGTGGATTTGGCAGTAAAACTATATGATACTGGTCTCAAGCCAATAAGCTTACAAAGACCCCATATTGTATTACACTATATAAAGAAGCAACAACCATCTGCAAACATATAAATACTCAAATGAAGCCAATATGTTCACTGGAAATAACTATTAGTATTGATTACAAAAAGTACTCTGGAAACCGATTGCCTTATTTCACCTCAGTCTTGGGTCGGTGTGGGTTATGTTCACGAAGCAGTACAATGTTTGTTTGTTTTTGTTTTTAACAATATTGTAGATTTAGAACAGTTTTTGTGGTTTAAATCTGCTCTTATCGTTTATCGCCTATATTTATTTCAGCAATATATCGCACTTATCGTGACAGGGCTAGACATGCGAGATTTTATCGAACATCGCACATCGACATAGCATGCAAATTAGCACTACGATTATAACCTGAAATGCACTAAAATGTTGCTTTCCTTGCGAACAGGACACCCAGTTAGCATAAAAATGAGCACGTCAGCTAAAGTTGGTTAGATCTCTGGAGCTATGTTTTCCTTCTCGCCTGTAGCCATCCAGACTGACAAAAGGCTGACACCGAGCTGCCTGCAGTCTCAAAGTCCAGGTATCAAGTGCAGCCCAGACCAGGCACACAAACGGAATACTTGTGGAGTGATCCGTTCTTCCTTGGGAAAATTCACCAGCTCCTCGGGACACGAACATTTGACACTTCCGATTTTTAACAAGAAGCCAAGTTATCTGGAGGGACTGGAAATCCAAGTTCACTGACAGGGTACTAAAAAAATTTTTTGTCAACAGGTAATGTGGAGTGTGTCGGTCATGAACTCCAGTGATTGGCAGTTTTTGGAAAGATTGAAGAAAGCTGACAGCTGTGTGGATGAGGACATGTCCCGCAGTTATGGTGTTACTATACCAGCAAAAAAAAGCCTGATCAGGTTTCAGCTGTGCAGAGCAAGGGCAGGGATTCTGCATAGTGCGGGCTATAGGGAGGAAAGAGTTCAACTTCAGCAGAACCAATGCAAATAGTTAAAGGTGCATCTGCTAACCTGCTTGTCTCCATGGAGATGTTCTACTTGGCCTGAAATTTTCCACAGTGTGACATTCCACTGATCTACATTTACACTCTCATAGATCTTGGTGTGAGTGTGGTAACATCTCATCATGTCTGATCTGTAACTAGGCTTAATGGCATCTCCATGGTCATAGATTATTAGTTTAATGCCATACAGTGGTACACGCAGGCAAAGCAATAACCCGGAGATAACCTAATGGCATGCTTTTAATTCCCCAAAACACTTGCTGTTAACAGTATTACGATCAAGTATATTGTTGACTTTGAACAATCCAGCTGCACAGACAAAGAATAATTGCCAAGACTTTGTTATGTGGATGAAAGCGCTCCATATTATGCATAACAGCGCCTATTAAAAAAACTTTAGGATTAAAATGATCCGATTGAGTCTTGTGAAGGTATACAGACTTCAAAAACACGCAGGAGTTTTTCTTGCACGAGAATCGAATCGTTTTATACAAAGGGAGTTGATAATTTTATAAGGATGTGGGAAGGAGGTGAATGTAGCAGAACACAAATCCAGGTATGTTTTTATTCAACATTTACAGCCCAAAAAACAACAACAAGCTAAAACCATCGCACCACACATATGATATAATTTTGTCCTTTCAAAGCATGCTTTTCCACAGTCATTTTACCGCACAAATACTGTAACAAACTCCATCCTACACCACTCTTTGCACAAATAAAGGCTCACTAGCGGCCGTGAGAGCTGTATACTTGTGTGAGCGCGTACACGCAACAGTGTAAGGTAATCTCTGTCCATCCCTGCAGCGTTAAAAGCTCCACTTTCATGCATTTATTTTCTCCTCCGCAGGCTGAGTTGGCAAATCCCATTGGGGGAGAAGACAGCATGTCTGACCAGAGCTTGTCACAGGTAACACTAGGTTCTTGTTTGGATAGCTCAGGCATTAAACACGACATGAGCCTCGGGTAGCGGACATCACGATTAAGGGACAGGCGGAAGGAATTATGACATAAGAAAGTGTGGGTGTTACAATGTACAACCATAAATAAGCATCTGATGTCTAGGTCGAGAGCCATCTTGCTTTTGTACATGTAGTCACACCATCGGTTGAAAAATGTCTCTTGTGACTTACATCATAGGTCGCATAGTACATGGTCACATTTTTATATAACGCTTTTACACCTTCAAGGCAGTCAAAGCGCTTTACATCAAGGAAACACCCATTCACTCACACATTCATATGCCAGTGTACACGGACACTGGGGGCAATGTGGGTTAAGTGTCTTGCCCACGGATACATTGACAGCATTCATCTGTGGGAGTGGGATTTAAACTGCCAACCTTCGGCTCAGTGGCCAAACAACCAACTGAGCTACTGTTGCCCCAGACACAACGTTAAAAAGGAATGAGAAGTTGTCCTTTTTAACCTGATGCTCTCTGCAGGGCATTGGTGGATTTTTTGCATTGTTTGAACAGTATTTATACACTGTCTAAGTCTGCCAGAATGGTTTCAAGGTGACTCAGACTTATAAAGCGGATATCAATATGGGTGGAATAATAACAAATTTAGCATTTAGCTTTGAGGAACTGTTCTCTGCATTCTAATTATCATTCACTGGAGCTTGGGCAGTATATTTTGGTGAGTGTTGAGAGCTTTGTTCATTGATTCTGCTGAAATACGCAGTGTTTTTCAGGCCCCTGTGATTTTTATTTCCTTTCTTTTTTTTCCCTGTAAGCAGCCAAATTTGTTTTTATACAGACAGATCATGTGTGTCCCTGATTGGCTAATCCACCGGTCAATCACAGCCCATCTCAGATTCAGACAGTGACCAGACTCACAGCTTCATAAAGTATTGGAAATGTGTGTATTCTGTAGGCCTGTTACGATAACAAAATTTGAAGTTCAATATACTGGTGAAGTAAATATAGGTGATAAACGATAATCCTGAAACTAATTTATTCCACTGACACCGTAACCCAAGAGCAGATTTATACCACAAAAACTATTCTAAATCTACAACACTGTTAAAAAACCATGAGCTGCAATAAATAAATGGCAGAATGAAAAACTTTAGTGCTTAGTTTGCATCTATAATGAGTCATAGAAGTAATTTACTCAACTCTCCACAGCTCAATTCTAATCACAGAACAGTAAAAATAAGACTTGAGGGGGCACTAGCCTCCCTTAGAATGGCCAATGCACCCCCATAGCTCCCCCAAAGATTTTTGTCCCACTTTCTTAGCACATCCAATTTTTTTAAATGTTCAAATGGAAACCACAGAGGCGTTAAAATGAGACTATAATAAAAAAATAAATAAATAAATAAATAAATAAAAATCCATATTAGGATTTATAAGTCACTACAGGGGCTAACTACATTTAAAACTGTGAAGAAAACATGTTAAGGGGTGTGGGCCACTCTCCACTGTTAAAAGGCTCTGACCTTAGCCCCCCCTTACCTAAGTCATTCTCAATAAACAATGTTTGTTCTTTATGAAGTGAGCCTTTGTTCATGCTATATTAAAGTATTAAAGTAGTGTTACCAGTACATTTCATACAGTAGCTTAGAAATTAATTGTTGATTTGTTGGTTGTCACTGTCACTATTCTCTGATAAATCTTGCCAGTCAAAACAACAGGATACAAGCGGCAATATTTGATGAAACACAGGCAGGGAAGCACCCATAGGCTTCTACACAAAGTAGAATGCATATGCCACATTGTATACTGCGTCTTTCCTTCTCCGCTCCGATTCAGACAGACACTTTCAATATATGTGACCCTGTAGAAACAGTTCCTCTGCAATCGCCTCTACACCTCTGTGCACAAGCTCTCCCCAAAGCCATTGTTCGCAGCTGAGCGCTCTATCAGTTTCACTGTTGTGCTGCCTAGTTGCATTTACCTCGCACAAAGCCCTAAACCAGGAAAAAACAGACCAATGTGGCAAGCGTAAAGCTAGTAAGAAACAATAAACCAGGCTAAAATCCTCCTGGATAAAAAATGGTTGCTTGTGGTAGTGAGACTATAGTGTGGGTCCAGTATGTTGTGAATAATTTCATAGGCTTACTCACAATGCAAAAGGTGAAGGGAAAAAGCAAGCACATTAATAATTGACAGTAGTGAACTTTACGCAGGCGACGAAGATAAGAGAGAATTTAGGAGCAGAGTTAAGGCCATAGGTAGAGTAGACAAAAATTGACACAACTGGAAAATGATACTCTTCATTCAAAATCTTTCAATTAAAGTAGACATAAAAAGGGTTGTCCAATTAGTTATTCAAGTAAATGTAACTTTGAGTTCAAAAAACCCATCATAAAGAATTGGGGATGTGTATTTTCTGTAGGCCTGACACAACATTTGAAGTTCTATATATCGTTGAAGTAAATACAGACGATAAAAGATAATACTGAAGCTAACTTATGCCACTGACACAATAACCCAAGAGCAGATTTAAACCACAAAAACTATTCTAAATCTACAATATTGTTAAAAAAAACATGAGCTGCAATAAATAAACAGCAAAATGAAATACTTTGGTAGTTAGTTTGTGTCTGTAATGAGTCATAGAAATGATTTATTCAACCTTTTACAGCTTAAATCTAATCATATAACCAAAAAATTACAAAAAAAATGGAACAATAGTGCACCGAATGTACCCCAAACGATATTGTTCCAGCTTTCTTTTATTGAACTTGAAAGGATACTCTTAATTTGAAATCTGTTTATTCAAGTACACATAAAAGGTGTTGTGCAATTATTATTATAAGTAAATATAACTTTGAGCACAAAAAGTGTCTTTATCACTGTGTCAGATGTGAAAATTTTAATTAAGTAGTTTTCAAATTTTTCACAAGTATCACTGAAGAAAATATTTGGCCTTCCAAGTACCACCAGATCTAAACTAGGACTACTCCAGGTCTAAGTTAGGCCTAAACCAGTACACAGTTGCTATACTAGTTCTAAACAATCTATAAAAAGGGAAAAAGGAACATGTATGACAAACTACTCGTATTACGCCCTAACATGGCTACCACAGTGATCTATGACCTATTGACAGGAAGTGGACACAGTGGCTCCATAGAACGAATGGGACGTCACATCAAAGCAGAATGAGTTGAAATTCATGCCGCTCTAGCACTCCCGGGGGGCACCGTTTCCACTTAGCTCTTAATAAAGACTGCCTTTATTTGGAAGTGACGCTAAGTAATACAGATGTGCTCCCCAGCTCCTTTCCCAGTGAGAGTGAGAGGACTTTAGCCTCTCCATCAGCGGCGGTGATGTGGGGACTGGTCGCTATGGAAACAGCCGGTGATGCAATCGGCACAGAGCAGTTTGCCTCATGTGGTCTGGGAGCGGAAACTTGAAGTCATTCGCAGGTGGTTTGGAAAGAGCGCACATACAGTTCACACACACACTTCGGGTTTTATGAGGACCATGTGTATAGTCGTATTACATTTCAGTGAGATCTGTCTCCTAAAACAAAACATATACTCAGGCTTCCATTATTCTCTGTTAGAAAATATCTATATTTCAGAGGTGATATACAGAATTGGTTCCAGTACTTCAAAACATTTAAATTATTTATGTTAACTTTCACAAGGCACTTTCACAATTTTTTCCTTTTTTATCAAGCTTATTCGGCCCCGCCCACTTTGGCTGTAAATGTGATTAAATCGCACTTTCTTTATGGTGACACTTCCGGTTAACATAGCTAACCTGCTAATTGCCATGTTTCAAATACGAAGTGATCATGGACGCGCTTCCGGCTCCATCGACTCTGGCTCCAATTCACTTTACATTAGAAAACTATCACCCCTCTCTCTGCAAATGCTGCTGTCAGACTCATCTTTTTGGTCTTAAAATGTTCGTACTAACCCACCCTACATGATCCTCATATTTTTATTTCGCTATTGTGTCCGTAACTCAAGATATGAACATTAATAAAGGATGAATTAGCTGCCTTCTCTCCCCGAGCTTGCTCCTGCTTGTGTTAGCAACAGGTTTGATTGACAGTGTTGCTAGGGGCGTTACCTTCAACAGCCTCACTTCAGATTGGCTCTTTGGTCGCTATGATACTCGCGGTCAGAATTCCAAATATGGAACTCAACGCTGTAGCTGACGTCACACTCCCTTAGTCCGCTTCTTTATACAGTCTATGGTTTCGCTGCTAAAATATGAAATAAAGTAGAGTGATTTGTGTAAAAAAAACACTGCACTGATTCTCTGGGAAGCTTTACGTCTGTACAGAACATTATTTGCTCTCGAGATCGGTATCCACACACAAAATAATACAACCTGAATGACGATGATGGCGCCCACGGCAACTTCTGGAACATGTTTAATAGTAGAACTCTAAAAACTCTAGGTAGAATCTGTAAACAATAGCTTACAGGGTAGGCTTGTCTGCAGTGTGAAGTTAATTGCGTTCTTCCCATAAACCTAACTTATTTATTGCCACCCATAACTTAGCTTGGATACGCTAAATGCACTCACATCCTTCTGAATTGATTTGATTTCTGAACAGGAAATCAATGTGTGAATGTGCACGATGCATTTCTTGACCAAGGCTAAGATGTAAGCTGATACTAAACGCACAATAAAATAAGTTTCTAGTTACATCTTGCTATAAGCCTCATATCTATCTACAGTGGATAATGAAAGTACATTGCCCCAAAAGCTAATATACAGCTCTTGATATTGGGTGCTAGGTCTCCCATATTACATTGGCGAAGGTGCAAAAAGCGTTGTTTCGATTTCATCTTCATTTCTCTCGGCCTTGTACTTTGGGCTCAGAATCTAATTTGGAAGATCTAATTCTCTTCACATTCTAGGGTGGCCTGGAGGTGTATGGGAAGGGATGTGCGCCCAGTGGCAGATCGGTGACCCATTGATTACCCTGTTGCTCAAAGCTAGCCTCAACCACTCATCAATACCATTATACAACAGAGAGTCCACAAGTCATGTTCGGTGCCACTGCTGATAAATCTGCAACTGGAACGCAACGCTACAGTCGCCAACAACGGTTAACCTGGGAAAAGAAAAAAGTCATCTTGACAAATGCGGCATTGATCTGCGGTTAGGGCCTCCTGGGAACACAATCCGGTTGATTATTGATTCCCTTGCAATCATAGAACGCACAATATGGAATAAAGTAAACGACTGCTCGCAAAGAATCAGCCCCCCTTCAAGGACTGATAAGAAAGTGTAATTTTAATAAGCAGGAGAAAGTAGGACAAGACAAAGACGCAAATATATAAATTATTCTAGCCCCAAAAGTCACTGATGTGCGCAGTAATTATAACCAAGAGAATAAGCAATTTGTGGCTAAAATTTGTACATCTGGGAGCGAGAACATCCACTTACGCAGTCCAATAGTGTTTGAGTGGCACTTTCAGATCACATTATAAGGAGTGAATTGGTTGAGACTGCAGCGGGAAATGCTTGAGATTGGACAGTTTTCTGCATACTGGATATTCAGAACGAGAAAAGCAATGTACTGCTACTACGACTATTACTTCTGCTACTACTACTACAGAACAGTAAATGCTTTTCATGTAAGCCATCGTTAAAGTAGGACTAGGGGTAGAGCAGGTAAAAATGTACTCATTCAACTGACTTACTTTTGGTGTACTGTCATTTGTACCAGTGTATAAGTATGCGTAATCTATACATTGGCCAAAAAAGTCAAATACCGATGACACCAGTAGAGGTCATGCTCGTTTTAGCAATGACATTTTAACTCTTGATCTTATGTGACAACACAAATAAATGGAATAAATGAAGGTGAAAAGGCACTATATAAAAATGTGTCCATACATTGAGTTGAAAATACTTCCTGTTGGTTGAATCATAGTTTGCAACAGACTAAACAAGACCATAATGTTTTGGGTTTTTTAGGTCGTGTTGATGACATATTGATAATTGCGTATAGTCAAGCCAAACTTTTCCATGCTATGAATATATGCAATGGATATTTTTTGTATTTATGCATTGTTTTTACAGCTTTGACACAAAAATAAATTCCAAACGTTGAGCCTATACGATCATCATTATTTCCATCAAATAAACAAAGCAGCAGCAGCACGGCGGCAGCAAACTTTATTCTAGACTTGTATTAACATAAAAAAGTGTCATATTTGAGTGGAGCCAATTTATTTTCAAACAGCTATTTCAGCTTGTATATTCAAATCAATAGGTCATGAATGTGCAGAGTGGAGCGGCTGCTTGTTAGAGACTAATCAAACGCCATTGTGACGGTATAGCTCCCAGATGACTTTGTTGCTCCTTCACCTCAATGCACAGCAGTCTCTTGATGCTATTTCTAGTCTTTCCCAGGTTAGGTCCACTTATTTAATTTTAATGAAGTCCCAGTGGTGTATAATGTAAATAAACAGCACTGCAGACTGAAGTTGGAATGGAGTTGTTTTATGAGATCCCAATTTTGATTACGTGCACTCCGGGCGTATTTTGGCTAATATTTAACATGCAAATTAGAGATGCACTTGTAGCCGCTTTTGGCAGGATATTTGTGTCCTCGCACAGCATTCCATTACAACTGATCTGGCAGTAAAAAAGTGGTTTCGTTTATTCGTTTTATTATTATTAGAATATTATCAACAATGGCATTGTCAATTTCGAGGGTGTTTTGTGGAGAAAACATGGCATTTCTAAATAATAGGTGATTTTAGCTCATTTGGGCTGAAAGGTCACTTCTTTTATCACAACTTGTATAAAAAGTACAACAAAGCAAAAGTTATGGTTTGGGTAACGTGATAAATATGGATCTGTTACTTTATCAAAATCAAATATTTATCTGAGGGCTTTTTTTTAACTTCTGTGTAACAAAAATGACCAAAAACATAGTGTATTTGATATTACTGTGTTGGTCCACGTCTTGGCTATATGGCTCCATTTTAAACAAATTAAGCACTATTTGATAAGCCCATATCCATTTTATCTTCCATCCCTTGCCTTGAGTGCAGTGTTTAGCTAAATGCTATTAAGTTTTAAGCTTGAGGACAAAAGCAGTAGATGGAATGATTTCACTCTATAATTCCACGGGTCAAGTTTGTATCGACCAAACACTTCAAATCGGTGACATTGGCTTTAGCCTTTAGCAACAATTACCCGAAGTGACATGCTAAAATGAGTAGCTAATTGACATTCACCTTTTAAGTTGTAGCAGCAGCATTTACCATCTTAGCTCTGAATATTGGAACACATTAGTGATAATCAATGGCTCACATAACTGCAAAGATTAACATTTGGAGAAGACAGAACTCCCCATGTTTTTCTATTGGACACTTTTAGCTAGATTTTACAATTGGTGGTTTTCAGACTTGGTGGGAAGAGATACTTTTCCATATTTATTACAGTGTACTTTGCCATAAAATATCTAAAAGGTAAATTCACAAACCAGATGATTTCCATTGGTGACTATACCCATTAACTTCTTGTACTGTAACAAAAATCAGCATAGCAATAGTAATTTTACCTTCTCTCCACCTGTATTAAATATTATTGGCCTATAGAATACTGTGATGGCATCTGAAACACTTAGCAACACTCCAATGTTGAGCTATCCTAAATCAGGTGCAAAATTTGATAGCTCCTGGCAGCTGCTAACATCTGCTTAATCACAATTGTTATGGGGAGCAAACATATTAGGGGTATGGAAAGACAACCAGACATAGAATAGACTGACTATTCATCACTAGTAACTAGTGTTGTCATGATACAAACATTTCAAACTTGATTTCGATTCTAAGGAACAGACTCCATACCCAATACTGATTCTGATACCACAATGATGAATTCAAAACGCTCTTTATTTAGACAACAGAATGCGATTCAACATTAGATCCATTTATATTACCATGCTGTGTTATATCTGTGCAATCCTTCAGTCGTCCAGGTAGATTCCATAGCGGTCCATGTGCTTAAACTTACTATGTGATCTTATACTTGTTCTAATACAGCTCAAGGTCATTCTAAAGCTATTCAGGAAAGGTTCATTTCTGTCCTGTGAATGTGACTTTTTTGGTATTGATATCTGCTCAAATGAGTATCTAGTTTTGATACTAGTTTAGTATTGCTTAGTATGTGATTTTTGGCTTTTTGGCAACACTATTAGTAACAACCTATTGGAAAAATCATCTAATAAAATTATGTGACCAAAATTTAGCAAGTGGATATGACTCACCTAAGAACAAGGAAACGCTAAATGGAAAACAAGAAATGGAAAACAAAACACAATACAAAACTAAATGTCTCAAATATGCATACTTACTAGCACTTGCACTGTTTAATGAAATGATGCAAGCTTCATGAAGATCCTGTGTTGCCACAAACATGAAAGCTAACAGATCGCTCTATGGCAGTTCTGACGCCATCTTACCGCTGCCTAATGAGTCACAAGGGAATACATGCTCAATCTGTGCACAGCTACCAACAAACTTACAATCCCAACATTTTCTTTCCTCCTCTCCGCTCCGAGCTCCCCGCAGCCCGGCTTATCAATAATGGACACGGCGCAATGACGGAGCCCGATTCTGTCACCTCTCATCCCCCCCCCCCCCCCGCAGCTGGCAGCCATGACACCTCCCCAGCACAGATTAGACTGGCCTGCAATATACATGAAGGGTTGTATTATTCAGCTAAGGCAGTATATGGAGGAGCCTCAAAGATTGTTGTGAAACAGGGGCCTTCACTCTGGATGGTTGGGTGATGGCGTTTGGTGCGGTTTGTGGAAAAACTGGTATGACAGTGTCACAGATTTAGTGAGGTATAACAATTTATTAACAGTATGTCAATGTATTAAGTCTATGTGTTGAATCATAATGGCCAATAGGAATAATAATAAACAGATGTCAGATGGTGTCAAAGCAGAGTTTGGGAATCATATCAAAACAATGTCAAACAGTATCCATCATGTACTTGAAAAAACATATTGGTTCTATCAGTACTGCACATACTAGCAACAACCCAAATTAGTGTTGTCAAGATTTTGGTACTAAGGAGCAGACTCTATAAGCAATACAGATTCTGAGAGTAAAACATTTTCAGCATTAAATAATATCATTTTCTTTTATATTACCATGTGGCCTTATAACTATGTAAACCCTCAATTGGTAGGTTTCAGAGTGCTTGATTGGCGTATACTAGCTATGTGGTCTTATACTTGTTCTGATACAGCTCAAGATAGGAGCTGTATCAGAACAGCTCTGATCTTGAGCTTTCCTGTTCAGAATAGGATTATTTCTGTCCTGTGAATGTGACTTTTTTAGGATCAATACTTGTTCAAGTGAGTATCTAGTTTGATACTAGTTTTAGTATCTCATGTACGATACTTTGCAAAACCAGTGTTAAAATGGGTATGGGTTAGGGTTTGTTAAAGACAATAGAATAATTGCCGACTGTGCACAGACGAAGACAAAGAAATAACAAACTTCCCACTTCCCTATTGTTAAACTAAATGTTCATGTGGGAACTTTAAGACAAAGACTTATTAGGTCATTAGACTACATGCTGTGTTTCTTGTGTCTCTGTAATTGCAGTGAGGCATTGTTTGAGAGGGACTGTTATAAAAAGCAACCAGACTTCCACCGATTCTGCCGCATGTATTCTAACCTCTCTCTAGTCTACACACACGTAATCCTGCCCCAAATCCTACTCTACCGCCATGTTTCGTCAGCGTTGCGTCTTGTCTCACTCTAGACCGGATAGGGGGATATACTTGAAGAGTTCAGACTTGTCACTATATCCACGAGCTTACAGACACACACTGGCTCCGCTTGGTTTCTACTATAAAGAGAAATGTTCCAAGAAGACTCAAAACTGGTCCGTCCATGTCCACCTTGAAATAGGCGAGGTTTGTGCCGAAGACTGTGGCAACACAATATCGACTGCTAGTGGTTTAGAAATAATGTGAGACACAAAGAATGGTGACATGGGGAAACTGATAAGCTGTACTTTTCAATGGACCAAAGCAGGGAAAACAACCTAAAAATACAATGATTATGTCGATGATGGAGCTATCAAATACACAAGTCCAGTCTACTGCCAAACATAGACTAAAATAAAAGCATGTTTCTTTGTATTTTGGTTGCATTTATTGCACTGAAAACAGAGAAAAACATGTGCCATTACTGGGAGTGGGCTTGCATATCCACAAACCTGACTCATATCTGGCCTCAGATTACAGATTGAATGTGTGAATTTAAGATAAAAAGCCATGTGACTGTGGAGTGAATGATTAATAGTAACCTTCATACACTTTGCACTGTCATCTGTAAAGTACCATTTATATCTGAACCATTATTATCAGAAATGGTCATATAGGATTCTGTGAACATTTTGTACATTTACTTCTCAGAACATTTTGTTAGCTGTATCAAACCTCCACATGGGTAACACCAGTATTTATAAAGCCACAGTGCATCTTGATTTGAATATTTCACATACAACATGTTACTCTGTTTTCCTTGCTGTCACCCGCGGACTAAAATTAGCCGTTAAGTGCTAGTGGATGGATGTGGGAATTAGAGTCAGCCAAGTACCACGCCACTTCTCGGAGCATCATCACATGCACCCCCAAGTGAGCCCTATTTGACCGGATTGGAACATTACGGCTCTACCCCACTGGGAGGAGCTGCAGTTTCCTCTGGTTCCTTTCAAAGCACTGGAAAAGTGGCTTCAAACCGGGCCTGGCTGTGTGCGGGAGAAATAGGGGGAGCTGTGATTCCTGGAGGTAGCCCAATAACACACTGGCAGATGGCGGCAGGCTGAGACTCGGAGACAACCTGGGGAGGGCTTGGAAGTGCAGCCAGGAAGTGCTCCGGAGTGCTGAGCTGGTCTGCGCTGGGTAAGAGAGGGGCGGATTGTTCCATATGCTCATCATCTTTCTGCCTAATCACAATGAGGTGCCCACGGACCGGTCGTTTGTACGTCGGCAGTGCACCCGCGGGGGACTGAGCACAAGAGCTGAGCAATCCTGCGCTCAAAGGCGTGTTGAATAGTGTTTAAAGGGAGATGGGGAGCCAAGCAGGAGTTTGCCAGTCGGATTCTGTGTGGGACCATATGGGATGAGAGGAAGTGGGATGAGGGATGCTTTGAGGATCATTCCAAAATCTATATGCACATTTCTAAAGAGGTTTATTTATAAGCAGTGCTAATGTGTATGCATAAGACAGGAAATGAGCAATGCTGAATAACGATATCATATTAAAAACAGAGGTAAAAAAAATTCAAAGTATGGTAAAACTACAACTATTGGTACTTCACCATATCCTAAGTAGACCTTTCCTGATAATCACTATATTGACCTACTATATAAATAATAAATACATTTATATTTTGGGCCTCAATATTTGTCGTGAGTACTTTTTCTTTGTAAAAGTGGGGAGATTTGGGTGTATTTTTGTTGTAACACGATAAGATTTGAGCTGTAGAGGTTTGAATTTGTTCCTTTTATGACTAATTATTGGTACATTCCGCCTTTTATTTGTTGCAGCTCGTCTTGTAATGAAAGGATAAATTCTATTTAAAAATGATTTACTGGGATTAATTTGCATTATTTAAATCTTAATTTGTGTCATAAAGCAGTTTCAGTATTATCGTTTATCGTAATATTTCTCTGTAGCGATATATTGTGTTTCAAAATTTGCTATTGTGACAGGGCTAATCTTAATAGTCTAATGAAGTACATCTTTTGGGGCAAAACCACCACAGACACAGGGAGAAACTCCACAAAGAAAGGCCCCCCATCAGGGAATCAAACCTGGTAACTTCTTGCTCTGTGATAGAGGCACCCTGATATAAACATATTGGGAACAAATAAGCAACTTTCTAAGAAGAGAATGTGGAAACTATAGGAAGTTTGGGTCAAAAAGTTCATCAATTTCACCCAAGTATTTCATATATTGATACACTACAGTGTCCATAGACAGTGTGAGTATGTTTTGATCCTCTCAGATGCCCCCATTAAAGATTGATTCCAGGTGGAAGTGGTAATCATCATCCCCCCAAAAGCGTATAGATTAGTATTGATGAGAGAGGCTGAAGGGTACAGAGCCAATCACACGCCGCTCCTGTGGGGGATGCCCTGAACCAATCCTCGCACTTCCTGATGCTATCTACCTCCACCCATTCTAAAAACCCCACCCAGCCCTAAGCCTCAGCTGTTCCATCACACCCCCACCTCCACCCGTAGCTCCATCTGATCAATAGCCCTGACCCACCAATCGATAAAGCCACAAATCACTCCATTTTCTCCTACTCTGCCCTCGCTCCCCCCAGCCAAAGGAACGGGAAATAATACTTTGAGGAATGGGGCGCTGTCACTGCATGAAGTCACTGCACTTTTAAAAACCTCCAAAAGACCCAAAAAGTCAATAGGAAGGTTACATAAAGTAGGACTATTGCCACTAAGAAGTTACGCAAATAGAATTAATATAGAAATACCTGTGCAAAATTGTCTTCACATGTAAATACATTTTAATTAAATCATTAACCTAAGTCATTGCCCCTCATCAAATATTAATATATGCTCATATGCAATTAAATACAGCTCATAATGTATAAAATTATAATCAATTTTCCAGTATAAGCCATTGTACATTTTGAAACACTGCATTGTGGACATTTAAAGGTCCGATATTAAGCAAAATTGACTCTTGTGAGCTCTTGTGATGTCATGAAGTGGTAGTTTTCACGTTTAAAGCTACCTTTTACCTTTTGTTTAGTACATATAGGAAATTCCAAGGGCTAAAATCATCCACATGATTTTAGTGAAGGTGTACGGAGTTTAAAACGCAGTGGAGCACTTCCTGTCTTACCACATGATGACATCACAAGGTGGAACAGGGTGTTTTTTGTTTCACAGAAGAACTAAGACTAAATATGCAGGGTTTGTGTGTTAAACATGTGAATGAAACAAAACATAAGTCCATGAATGTATTTGATGAGGAAACAACCTTATAACATAGATTAGAAAACAGCGTAATACGGTCCCTTTAAGTTGCACTGATTGGTATTTTTTTTGCGTAAAACATTTCCAGTATATTCCCATCAAAGTCAGAAATTTACTGCCGCTCATTTCAAATCCATAAATTGTCCTGCATAAACCCATCACGCCTCCTCTCTGCTAACAGCCTTGAAAGGTGAACGTAGCATATGACATTATTTCCTGCATTATTCTCAGGAAATCAAAGCACTGTGTCAGCTGCCAATCCATCAGCCTCACCTTCTCCTAACTACGTGCGGTCCCAAGAGGAAGCCGTATAAGCACCCCATATTGTGCAAAGTATGACTGGGTGGCTAAATGTACGGTAAAATGGGGAAAGAGAAGCCGGTTGAAATTTATGGGTGTCTTCTTCGCACCGTTGGCCCCAGTATCAGTATTATGGCACCGTGGGCAGCCGCCGTGTGCCGCGCTGGAATTAATTGTGGATGACGCCGAAGTAGCAAAAGTGCCACGCTCTTGCACTTTTCATTACTGCGCCGGGGGTCTTTGTGAGGACCTTTGTGATATTTTCTCACACAGAAGGGAAGGCGAGAGTTTGAATGCTGAAATAACAATAAAACATGGACGATGCATAGGAGTATAGGGCCTACATTACCAAAGGCTATTTAGCTAAATATTTCAGAAAGTGTAAAGATGCTAAGTTATGTAGACTTTGAAGCTAAAAAGAGTACTAATTAATACTGTATTTGAATCTACTACTCAAATATGTAACTGAAGTTTAGATACTGCCTGGACTTAACAACGGATTTATGATTTGACTTATAAGTTGATTTGGATGGAAATCTGGCAGAAAAAGCAGATTGAGTGAAATATGAAAAAGCAATATAAGAAACACAAATGTCCAAATAAAATAATATTGTCAACATAAACCTTTTTGTCAATTTACTTGCAGTGGGAAGAGTAAAACTAGTAAAGTACCGTTAAAGAAGACCTTATGCTTGTGCCTGCTATATAGCTATAACACCCATGGATCATTATGTTATAATCTGCACATTTTAAATCACAATATTAATCTAAAATGACTTAATAACGAAACAAGTCTACTGACTTCTGCATTAGAAAACTGGGGTGCCCAATGGGAGCTGACATCACTGTAAAGACAACGCTAAAAATGTATGGCTTTTTTTTTTTTCATTTGCACCAAAATGACTACGCAGCTCTGCCGAGTCCTCTGCGTATCACTGATTAAGAAAATTAAATTGGAGAATGAAGTAAGTACAGAGAGCAGTGGGTGTATGTCGGTGGTGGTGAAGACAGGCATGATCTGCAATATGGCGTCTTAAAAATAAGCGATTAAAGATTGCTCAAACATACACAAATCACTCCAAATACAACTTCAGGTGAGTAGATGTTTAGGGGAAAGAAGTATGACATGGTTAAACACTCTAAAACATTGATTTTGCATAATAGTTCTGATTTAATACATTTTAAGTAGGAGTAAAAAATATGGTCTATTCTTAATCACAATGAAATACTACATCAAATGACAAAAAAAGAACATGCCTGAGGTTCACCATTTAAAAACAACTGCATTTAGACAGAACAGTTAAAATGACTGTCCCCACCACTACGGCTTCCCAGTGTAATTTACTGGTCCAGTTTTAACAATAACACAATGCATTTCTCTTCCTACATGTAAACAAACTGAGCAAAAACACTGGCGGAAGAATGGAGGGGGAGGTATAATACGCTTAGAAGAGTGTTTAGCTCTCCCTCTTCATTTGTCTTCATTCCCTCTCTCCAGAACACTTAGCCAGCCCATTCTGACCGCACCACGAGACGCCCGTACACAACCGCTGTACCTCCAAAACACAAACATATACTGTACGCTGAAAATACTTAGAATATTCAAATAACTACATGAGCATTATCATTAGGCTGTATCAACTACTGTTTATGCACGCCCTGCAAATGTACTATGAAGCAACACAGGAAGTTTGAAAATGATCTGCCTAGGCTTTTATTCCACAAATAACAAAATGGCAGCCATATTTTATTTGTTTATAATGGAATGTTGGCGGTGCTGTGTAATTATGCCCCATTTTCCAGTAATGGGACTCATATTCATTATGTTAGACTACATTTCTCTCACTGTGGATTGAGTGCTCCAAATGTTCATGGTCTTTGGTTAAATGTAGATATGAGAAAAAACAAGAGTCAGATCAAATATGCTATATACCACAACATGGACAGTTTCTTATATGTTGGGAGATAATAAAAGGGGATAATTCCAAACTTATAGATGAAATTTGAACTTTACTTTTGTATTTTCAGCTCTTTCAGCACTGATACAAAGTTAATTGGATGAATAATGTTAAGACAAGGACATCACATGCTGAATCAGAAATGTATGACACATGTTCGAAAGATCTGCATAGATTCTGCACTAAAATTTGCCAAACTCCAGTATAAGTCATTCATAATTAATCAATCCATTCAACAAACAAGAGATGGCGACAACTAATTGAACATCCATTTGTATTACCAACACAAATACGGCAACACTTTAAACACATTTTTAGCAACCTTTCTAATAGCTTTAATTAATGGCAGAACCAAAATAATCAGTGATTTATTGCACAACCTTGAAAACTGTGATTTTCGTGTTTTATGCTTAAATATGAGAATTCTCTGCATCACATCAGATTCAATGGTTTAAATAAACCTTGTACTTTGAAGTCACAGTTCTACATTTGTGACAGCAGGGCATCACAGTAACCCATGGCGACAGAGGCAACTGTTTCTGTCAGGCGAGGCGCACATACCATTGCTCTCAAGCACATCTCTGTATTTCCTTGGACATGCCAATGGATGCACTTATCGAATTACACCACATTCCGCACCCAATATGCTGCCCCATAATAAGACATGCTTTAACACCCCATCTATCCTACATACATACTAAACCAGGCATTAACCAACCGTACAGGCAGATGGGGACGGTCTGGGCAATGCCGACATGGAATCTCATTCATTTGTATTCAGGACTGGTGAGACATGCTCAATCAAATAAAGGATGAAGTCATAGGAGCATGGCCACAGTTTCCATTGGAGTGGTTTAGGTCAAGCCAATCTAGAGATATTTGGATTGCTAGAATGTGCATTAACTAAAGTCATTTTAAAATCATACAACTAATATGGTTCTGTGTGTGATTGTGTGTGTTCTTCTGTGTGATATATATATATATATATATATATATATATATATATATATATATATATATATATATATATATATATATATATATATATATATATATATATATATATATATATATATATATATATATATATTTACAATAAAGATGTTCCAAGGTTGAAGCTAATTTAACTATCCAATAATTGCAGTGAGTGTACAATTTTTAAATCACCCAATAAATACATGGATCATTATAGCCAGGCTGTTTTATTCATTTTATGTTCAGTAGTTGGTATTGGTATTATTCCTTCCTGATAGCATAGCCTTACATAGCCAAGACTCATTCTAAAACACATTCTTCTGGCTGCTTTCCTGCCACTATAGCGCCTTAACTCAAATATAATAACCTGTTCCAGCTCATACTACACTACTTACCAAGAAACAAGCCCATATCATCCTATTGAATAAATGCATCTATTATCTCCATATTGTGCCTTCATATTTCAAATTTACAACTGAATATAATTGACTTTGACAACGCTGATCCATGTTGGATATGGTTATAATAAATGTGCTGTTAAAATGGGGGTTGATATGCAAATGTGGTGGGCTGGTGAATAGAAAATCCGCACTAGACAGTACAGGACTATTCCATCTGCATAACGCCTTGCATGACACCAATCTCCCGATGCTTTGCTTTATTCAGCTTTTACTAGAATGAAACTCAGAATCCAATGAGAACACAACATGCCTTTAGTCCAAGTCCATTATGTAAATTCACATTTGCAGATTTAGTCCGGTCAAAGGCAGGAGGAGAATGTGTGCTTTCTAATAATGAAGCTTCTCTTGGAGTCGCAGGACCGACCGGAGAGCCTGGGAGACTTTGGCTAATGATATCATTAAAGACACTGATGTTGCCTGTGCGCGCGCTACGCCGCTAATGTAATAAGGCCCATTGTGTTTTGTGACAGTGCCCAGAGCTGCGATGTACCTTTAGAGCTATTGAAATATTTTAGATTCAGGCCTCTCCAGAGACTACAAAAGGCAAGTCTGGTGAATGGACATCAGCCAACACCTGGTTAGTATTCAGTGTCTGGTTCAAGGACTTTACTAAAGGACATGTGTTACCAGGCTGGGGATATTTGGACAATGCAGTCAAGAATGTGTTTGAAATGGTAATGCAATAATATTTTCATAGCGAGTGAGTCTATGCATAACACCGACAATACATTCAAGTAGTTTGCACTGTTCACTTGCATTACCTCATATTTAGATAATGTTCTTGAGACTAATAGAAAGGTTTAGCCAAGACATTTTGCTTTAGCATCTGCTTGGAAGTATGAGCACATAAGTCCTCTGCTCAGGTCTCTGCACTGGCTTCCTGTGGCTCAGAGAATAGACTTTAAAGCAGCTCTGCTTGTGTACAAATCTCTCAATGGCCTACATCTCCAGCATGTTACTGCTATATGAACCATCTCATACCCTGAGGACCTCAGGGACCGGCCTCCTGCTGGTGCCAAGGGCCAGGACTAAACATGGGGAATCAGTGTTTCAGTTTTATGCAGCTACAACCTGGAACAGTCTTTGACAATGTTTAAATCCAGGCTCAAAATGGTTCTGTTTAGCTGTGCATATATCTAAAAGGTTTTTATTCTGCTCTCTTCTCTTTTAATGTTAATTTTATGATGATTTGTATTTTGATTTGTTTGTATTGTGATTTTAATGCCTTCCTCATTCTGTAAAGCACTTTGTGTAGAATTACTTTGTGTACGAATTGTGCTATATGAATAAACTTGCCTTGTGTTGCCTTGTAGGGAAGCTGACAGTTCGATTTTTAGTACAAACAGCATGGCACATAATCTCCATAGGTAGAATCCCTATTGTGGATTCTCCCTAGCTGACTGCAATTGTCCAGAACTCATAAAATTCATATTATTAAGCTACCAGTAACAACTTGCCAGAGTCAGACCAAAACATGCATGTTCCAATTTTGCTATAGTCATAGGTCACATTTGACTACTTGGTTATGCATGAGGTTTTCAGTGTGAGGTTAGGGTTAGCATAGGCATGTGTTGTTCATTCTTGTTTTCCTTTTTTACCTGCAACTAATTTCTGCCCATTTCCAATCCCATTCTGAGGTCACACACTTTCTTTCGACTGCTTTTCTGTAGTTCTTTGTGTTTATTGTTCTAAATTGACCTTGGGGGCTACCGTAGTCGAACTATTGGGTCTTTGCTGAAGTGTGGTAATTTACTCCAGCTCTGGTGCGTGCAGTGGAATTTTAGAAAAAAACGTAATTTCATTTAGAATGTGGACGGGAAGCAAATGGGTGCATTTGGCCTGTGTCAGTGTTAATCTCGTGGGTCAATGTAGCACAATGCCCCAGCCCAACTCGCGGAGACAGGAGGCCCACAATTCTGCAAGCTAATAATTATATCCTGCTAACCGCTAACTCATATTGTGTTTTCTTTGCATGGGTGTATACGTACATGCAAGTCACATTTCCTGGCTAGAATTGCTTAGCATGGATTGGCTGCGACAGTGTCTTCCCACGCGTATACAAAACATAAAAATAAGTTTAGTGTTGGTGGATGGTGCTAGAGAAAAAAAAAAGATTTATTCTCACTCGAAAAACAATAGGGCTAAAGATAAACCCGGAATTGCTCAAAAGCACAGATGTGGTTTTGTGGCATTATCTAAAAGCGCTGGTAAACAAACTTATGAAATGAAGCTTTATGATCCCGCTGGGCAGAGGGACATGTCTAGAGAGAAGGCGTGCGGTTGGAACTCGGTAGAGAAAGCAAAACATGTGAATATAAAAACAGATAAACACATGCACAAGAGTCGTAAGTTATTTCCCAAGGCAGTACTGTGGTGATGAACCAGAATACATCTGAAAGCAAGTATACATTTATAAAACTTGATTGGAAATACAACGAAGAGAGAGAGAGAGTAATTTTGTTTAGCAGTTTTTCCACCATACAAACTGTTATTAAAACCAGTACCTTCTGACCATAGTGTTGTTGTATGAAATTGATGGCCAGGTATCAATTGATACTTTGCAGTGACATCATGTCAAATGTTCAGCGGTTACCATGGAGACACATTGCACACAGTAGCAATAACTAGGCTACCAACTTTCTGAAAACTTAAGAAAAAAATACAAAATTGATTTTCAGTAGCCTGTGATCAGTGAGAGTGGTCATGGTCCCGTTTAAGTGTTTCATTTTCAAAAAAAAGGTGAGATTGACTCAATGAAAAACTGTTGGCTGATGCTAGGTAACTTGTGACTAAAGAAAGACTTGTTTAACAGCACAAATCAGCTCACCTGTTGTAGTTCTAAGTCAGTTTTATATGGTCATATTGTGCTAAAACAAATTCTCAAATTAAAGTCTACCTTAACGTAACAGCGCTTCAGACAGAGCAGTGCCTACTTTAGCTTCACCTCCCCCAGGAAATGTTGATGATATGATGAAAAATAAATCATATCCCCAATTTTTAGAATGGTTTATAACAGAACTAGAATGAGACCACATGGAAAATATATTGTCTTAAAAATGATATTGTACTGTGTAAAAAAAGAGTGGTGTCAAAATCAATAGTGAGTAATAAATATGGAGCATTTTCCTTTGGATCAAAATAGAGTTAAACACTGTAGTATTGTGAATTTCCTTTGAGATCATTGAAGTATTTACCTAGGCTTATTTATTCAAGATGTGTTAGATGCATTGTTTCATTTTAATCAGAAAACTTTGACATAATTGCATGCTCTTAAGGATTTGTAACGCTTAAGTGTGATTAGTTGGCAGTTGTCCAACACTCCAATGCTCCAAAGCTGTGAGACCATTTGGCCACACCTGTGTCCCATGAAAGCCGAGCTGTAAAACACGAATGACATTGTGCATCACCGTAATTAGCCTGTTGAGCGCCAAGTCGAAATGCAATATTAATCAATTTACCTTTACGCCCCTAGTATTCCCTTACCTTTGTTTTACCACACGTGTCAAAACACCAGACCCCACATTCCCGTTTGCACACCATTATTGAGCCAAATTGCTACGGAAACCTGTCAACCTGTTTATGTTGCTCTTGCCAATGAAATTTCCCATCGGGGAGCCATAAAGCAATGAGCAGTTATCCCATTACTGAGATGTGATTCCCTGTTAACCTTGTACAGTTTGGATTTAGCGCCGTGTCTGATCGTGTCGATGCTCCCACTCTCAAGATTTAAGTCCCTGATTGCATTACGGTTGCTGCCACTTATATTCATGACAGCATTGTACAAATAACCCAGGCCCTAGTAACATGCGCCCTCCGGCATAGTCCTTGAACTAATGAATTCCACCCAAGTGACATGACCAAAATGTGTAAACCCAGAAGCTCCAAGTTAGGGCTTCGAGATGAATCACAATCGAAACAAAATGATGATGGCAAATCGCAAAGGCTGCAATGTTTTGTAGAATTTTTAAGTATCATATTGAGCATAAAAATACAAATCCTGTAGTGAAAGATCTATAAAACATGTTCTAAACTAGGCCAAAATGTGATCCTTGTACTTGTTTGTCAGTTCATCGTGCTCTTTCAGTCTTTTTGTTAGTTTCCCTGGATGCACTTCAAATGTGAACTTGGAACAGAATCCTTATTATTAAAATAAATTGCAAATCTAGTCATAATTGCAAAGCTTGTCAGAAAAATCCCAATTAGACATTTTTGGCAAATCATTGAGTCATACCATGTTGTAAACAAAAGTGCAACATATCGTAGTGCATATGAATCTCTATAAATCTGTAAGAAAGAGCTGCTCATTTAATCTACCTCAAAATGTTTAAATTACACATTTAAAAGGGTAGGGAAAGGACCAGAATTACTCAAAACCAAATCTCATAAGAGCAACTGGCCTTCTACTCAAACGATTAGACAAATCACAGAAGACGCAAATGGTTCAAATACAATGCATTTTGCAGAGCAGAGCCTGTTCTAGTGGAACAAAATGAATCAATAGACAACTGTGTGCCTGCAATGCATTATTGTATATCTGAGTTGAGGTCATGCTGTTTTTATTCAATAACTTTCTACAACCTTGTTCCTTCCAATCCCACAAAACACTCTTGCGAAGTGTTCTGTTTCATTGTCTTTCTCAATATCGATGGTTATGTCAGTTTATTTTTAAAAGTAAGGTTCTTATGTGGTCCAAAATGAAAAGACTGAACATTGCTATCTACATTTTGTTAGATTAATATGGAAGAAAATGCAGCCCAATTGATTAGGGTGGTCAAAGGTATTGAAAATCAGATTCTAACAGATACTAAAAGTGAGCAGAAAATACTGAAAACATCACATTCAGGACAGAAATGAAACATTCCTGAATAGCTTTAGAATGATCTTGAGTTGTATCGGAACAAGTATAAGACCACATAGACTAATATACATCCATGGACCACTATGGAACCCACCTGGATGACTGAGGGATTACACAGATATAAGGTCACATGGTAACATAAAAGATATCTTCGTGGTATTGGAATCGGTATTGAGTTTCGAGTTTATTCTTCAGTATTGAGACAACACTACAATGGATACATCACTTACTTTGAACCCAGCTTTGACTAATGGCCTCTTTCTGTTAGTTTATACTATTTTGCATTGCATTTGAACAGTTGCTGCAAGCGCATATCCAATGACCGACATAACACCATTCGTAATGATCAAAGCATTCATTCGAACTTTTGACCTTCACATACCACAATCCCATTCCGGCATACTTCCCTAGTTCATATTAACCGTGCTGTGTAAAAAGGCATCCGGACAACAGTGGTTTTCAGCTGTTGCCTTCACAGCGCTCCCATTCTCATCGCCACAATCTGTGCATTCATCTGTTGCCGAGGAAGGCTCATTTTTCCTCCTTTCCCACTGGCTGTAAACGCCACACAACTGTCTGCTCCACAAATTCAGAGAGCCATGGAAATCAACATAATTTACGGGAACTAACTAAACACCAGCCTGGGCCAACTTTACTGATGTTTCTATAAAGTTTAAATTAGGCCAAAAGAAAGTTTGCAAACGTGTGAATGGTCGCTGAGGGTGATTTTTACAGCAGCTGCATTCAACTGACTAAATGTGCAATGTAGTAAAAATCCAGGAACAAAAGAAACAGGCACCCCGTGGATTCAAAACTTGGCTGAAAGGTGGCGAGGTGGAGAAGTGAATGAGCCAGAGTCGCGTCAGGTAGATTGAGTTCACAAAAGTTACAGAGAGAGTATAAATCATGTTGAAAGCATTAGCAGATTTGGACAAGTACAGCAATACGCTATATGGATGGGAATTTCAAATAAGCTTCGCGAAAAATATGTTAGGTAGATGTGGCACTTTCTGTTGTAACTTGTGGGCTGATTTATCAACTCACAAATCTCGCCATTTTTCGCGCAGTAACAACTTAGTACTAGCTAAAAACCAAATGTTGATGAAGAGTAAAGAATTGAGTAACTGTATATGTTTTAGACATGTTACGCAAAAAGAAATCCCCAACTTTTTTGCCCGAGAACACAAGGGAACTAGATAAAGTATTGTTACAACCATCTTGCATCTCAGCCAGTGGTAAATGTACATGTCTTTTTATAGCGTTTTTCCAACTTCAAGTCGCTTAAAGTGCACTAAATCAAGGAACCACTCACCCATTCACACGCACATTCTTACACCAGTGTATGCAGACACTGGGGGCGACGTGAGTTAAGTCGCTTGCCCAAGGACACAACAACAGTATGGATCTACGGGAGCTGAAATCGCACCGCTAACCTGTGGGTAGGTGGATCTGACTGCTCAACTAACGATGTTTATGTCAAGAGCAGGATTTGAACCTCCAACCCTTGGGTAAGTGGACAAACGCTCCATCAGCTGAGCTACAGTCGCCAATCTAATTCATAATTCCACATGGCAGTTGATTTGATTCTAATCCTGGTATGTGCATTCACGCTTGCACACCCTAATTAGGGATTAACAGGAGATAAATCTGGACTAGCTAAACCAGGACTAGAGCGGAACTAAACCAACTCAGCTCAAAGTAGGAGCAATCCAGGACAAGAGTGCACACACCTATATGTAATCTTTCTTGTATTGATCTCCACACATGATATATAGTGTGGTTGCTACGTTCTCCTAAACCTGCATGAGTCAACCTAGTCCTCTTCATAGTTCTTTTGAGGTAAAGATCTTTTCACTCAGTTCGTTCACTCAGATGTTGGTCTCAGTTGAAACAGTGACACTCACAGAGAACAATACTTGTACTATAGTACTTGTGTTCTGTTCCTCTGAAATGGACTCAGGCACACTAAATACATTCTTCCAGTTGTAGCCCTCAAGGCCCTTCCCATTGCCATCAGGCCTCGAGCTGTATTGGACTCAGTTTGTTGGGCATTCAGTACACAGAACAGTTTGTCCTTGTAAAACATCTAGTAGTGTTCCTAGGAGATATAAAGCTGTGGTTGTGAGTTGTGAAAAGGAGATGGAACAAGGCCCTGTCAGGATTCAGAGATTTACAGAAAGTCAGCAACAAATCAGTCTGGAAAAGTAGCATTTATATTCTTATACATGTATCTGGATAAATAAAATTATTTTGCCTTCAGATAACTAAAGTCAAAGAGAGGACATTGGCAAAAAGCTCTTGAGCCGTTTCAAAAGTGGTTCAAAAGTATTCTCAGCACTCTATAAGTACACATATATTTTCAGTTATATTTTATTGATAAAATATAATAAAGGTACATAATGCTGCTTTAAATCCTGCACTTATTTTACATATCTTTACTATACTTGATATTCATGAGTTGGTCCAAGGTGCCCTTAGAATAGAAAAAGAGCTTTTGGGGGGATGCTATAGAAACGTAACACAACATTACACTCATTTCCATACATACTTTATTTTAAACACTTCAAAAACTTTGAATAATCAACACAGCCATGCAATTTAACTGAATCTACGTTATGCAAAGGCAGTATAAATGACTCCCAGGATGTGTTTAGCATTTACTTTATGACTCACACAAGTTTGAAGCACAATACAAAAATGAAACTCCATTACTGTGATGTTACCTCTTTGTCAAAAAATAAATGGTTCTGAATGTGCACATACGTGAGCCTAAATGAAACACTGCGACTACAAAAAACAAGTAATTCTTACACATTACTCGTCCTCTCCGATTCACTCTAGAGCTTATCTATCACAACATGCAATTTATATGGAAAACACTCCTAATGCACGCAAGCAGACAACCCTTTAAAAAGATGCATGTATAATCTATTAAAAGCTTTTTTTGCTTGGCTGTTCGGCCTCTCCTTATGTTAAACACATATGGAGCTGGAGATAATGCTAGTCTTTGTCTCACCAACCAAATGGACTTGAACATGCATTAGATTTCGCTTCCTGAGTCAACCGTGATACGTCCACATCCCCTGAGACTACGCTAACAATCTATAGCTTGAATGACATGTGTACGGGTACGATTAGCACGTAGCATCTGACACAACATATCAACAGGGATCATGTCAAAGAGAATTAGTTGAGCCTGGCTAAGGTGGTCCGCAGATACATAAGGGAAAACGAGGCGTGTATAATTACCGGGTAAGCATGACTTCACTGTCACTCACATGCAACGCTGCAGACAGCCCTGAGATGGAGGTTTGACTGGTTTCTGATGAGGCGTCGCAAATAGCAGAAGAACCCCGCTGTGCAACATCATTTTCTGTTCATGGCGTCTACATTATGACTTGTGATAATTATGGTGAGGATTTTAAACTGAGGTTATTCAAGGTACGCACTGTTAGCGTTTTCAAGTAATGTTAACAAGACTTTTGTCCATGCGGTTTATTCTTCCAAACCTCAAAAATGTTCTCCTCCAGATGTCAAATATATAAATAATAAATTCACAGATGTCAAATGTGTTGTCCATGCCTGCAAAACTATTCGACAATTCTTTAAAAAATCGCTCATGGCTAGTTCACTGTAACCTTTGTGTTTATTTACAGTGAATCACTTCTATTTTTCTTTTGTTTTATCCACTTGCTTGTTTTTAAGTGGCTCTGTTAAAATTAATTCTGGGCCCCAATTACAGAAAAACACCACAGGTCTGCTGACAACTTGCAATTGTAAATTAAAAAAGAAGAAAAAAAAAAAACACCTTTGCAAATGCCTCAGAACTATACTCATGTTTACGCAGCCATGCTACCGGCACCTTCTTATGTCGACTGCAACATTTGGATGCCCACAAGCTCTCGGCATAAGCTTCTTTTTAAGTTCACAAACTTGTTAATATGGCCAGGCAGCAATTCTTTGGATAAATAACAGTGGCGATGTTAACAAAAGGGCTCCGTTTCATGAGGTGCAGAGTTGGTTTGGTTAACAGATTGTGATGATTACATGACAAGAGACCAAGGCGATTCAAGATTTCATGCTCCTAAATATACTAACATTTACATACAGAGAAAATGATGCATATATTTAGTTACTCACGAGACACAAAGATGCAACGTGTACTAGATAACACAGTGGAATGTAAATCATAAATGTGGCAAAACCAGGTTCCACAATGTCTACATTTTAGATATGTGGTAAGAGAATGTTAAGTTACACACTACCAATTAAGTCTACAGTGCGCAAGATAAACAGCCTGAGAAAAAGTGGACAAAATGAATGAACCTTTCTGTCATTTTAACATATTGGAACAAACCCATAGCTATATAGGCCAACATGCAACATCTTGAAAGCACAAACACCTTATTTATATCATCTTTGCTGCTCATTTGCTGCCTAAATATCTATGAACGAAGAACCGTCCTGTGTCTTGCGGTTCAGACTGACCTCTTAACATACAGTAATTCTACACATAATGAAGCCATCCTTTCTGCAGAAACACTTGGCAGTAGTCCTTGCTCCTTTGGGTGCTGTTACACTCACAAACGTTTGGAGTTTGTTGTGGAAGATGGAAGAGCCTTGAAATTCAGATTGCATCATATTCTGTGTGTGTTAAATGGAGTGTCAGCCTGCATTAAGCTGAATCACTTATGCTGAATGCAGGGCTATTCATATGCTAAAGTGGTGCTAGGTGCGTATTTTTGAGGCATGAATTTGAGCATCTGCATAGTAAAGATAGGAAGGAACAACTACTTTGGTGAGAGAAATAACATGGAGACAGGACGTGGAAAAGAGGCACCCAAGGGCCTTGTTGAATACTATACCCATAGAATTTTTTTATATTTATATTTCTGGGGGGATGAAAGAAGTGAGACAGTGGAGTTGTGTAGCTGTGAGAAAGTGGCTGCAGACTGCAGGGCTAGTTTGTTTGTGTCATTAATATATTAAAACAAATACGGATATATTTGCTTTGTATAATGGTACTTTATATATCATGTACAGTAATGAAGTTCTGTGCATATAAATGTGGATCATTTGTGCAGCTGCGTATAGTTTACTTCGCCAAGGGAACAAGTTTTGTAATAAATGCATAAATATTTCACACACTCGTCTATGTGTTCATTACTAGAATATACAGTAAGGTTAAAGATGCACTAAATATGCAATGCAATATGGCATTAAATGTATGTAAATATATGTCACTATAACAACTCACTTCAACAATACTTCTACATCTATTTGCACTGCTAGCCTTGCATTGTTGTCCATATTCTATATTTTGCATTTATATTGACAGTCTATTTCTATTTAACACCTTTGCAATAAAAGTTATTCTGATTCTGGTCACCTGTTTCTTACAAAAGCTGCACAGTGAATGTTAAAGAGGGGGTATTATGCAAAATCTGTTTACCATGTTATACTGTTGTTCCCTCATCAAAAACATGCCTCAAGAGGTTTTAGATGTCATCCATGTTTGAGTATTTTAGCCATCTCTCCAAGGCACTATTCAAACCCTCCTTACGGTTAGTTGTAAGTTTGTGTGCAGTGCTCAGCCTACAAACCCAATAGTTTCTTTAGCGGAATACACGCTGATGTGTTGTGATAGCGCTCTGAAGGGCGAGTGACTTAACACGGAGAGCAAAAGGAGGGGGGACTCAAGAGCATCAAAAATGAAAATGAAACGTATTAAACATTTTAATACATTGTTTTGGGTGTATATAGCATTTTCAAAACAATAAAAGGTAGCACGGTGAAACAGAAGTAAAATACTCCCTCTACATAAAAAATTGTTTCATGTTTATGACAGTGTCATTCTTCTGCTGGGTCTATTCAAAAGTGAATAGGATACACTTTTTAGGAGAAAATGCATCAATTGCTTCAAACTCCCCATTTCCCACTGCACTAATAACGCTAACCACACAGCTAATTTGCTAACTATTTACAAGTACCATATGCAGCTTCACTTTATAAATTCCCATAACATCAATTTAATTCTCTCCACGTCCAATGACAATTTCAAACTTATTAGCGCGGCTGTCATCTCATAAACCCTTTCCCCAGCAGAACGGTGCTTAAGCTGCCACATAGAAATGCTAATTTAGAAAAAGTGCCACCAAACACATTCGCATTAGAGCTTTTCATTCTCAATGATTCCCACTGGTTTGAATCTGTTAATAAGCAAGTGAACGCAACGATAGAATACATGCACTGCTATTAAATGGAGGTTCTTGAAAGATACATGTTGAAATTTTCTTGGGTAATGACTTAAAAGTGAATAAAGAAGCCAGAAGGGAGAATTTTAAAAGCCAGTCTGAATGTGACCTTGCACCTGCCTTACACTGGTGGTCAATGGTCATGCTGACTCTAGCAGCTGCATTTATTTTCAAAACCACCATTAAAGAGCCTGATACCTGACTTTTTTTTTGAGCTTGCCCCAGTACAGATATAGTGTATAAGCAATTCTTCAGATCAAAATGGCACCACTATATACACACATACATGTGAGGGGGGGGGGGGGGGGGGGGGGGGTTCTGAAATTCTGCAATGCAAGAAGGTAAATTTGTCCATTAGTCACTATAGTTTATAACCATAATCATTAGGTGCATTCACAGAATCATATAGTCTACAAATACATTTTCAAATGTTCTAAAAAGAAAAACAATTCATGCAAAGCCTAGGTAAATCGCACCAACAGGAAATCTCATTTATACTGACGCTAATTATAATCAACTTCCTCTGCACAAATTACATTGTCTGGTTCCGTTCAATCAATACAGACCCACTGTGCACCGCTGCAATCAGACTGATGGAGTTCATGACGTGCAGTGGAGGATACGAGATCAGAGGCAAGTTAGCAACACAAAGTAATGAAATATTTTTGGAAGATTTTATGTGGATCAAACCAAAAGGTTTGCTAATAGGGCAATATGAGCATGCATATGATGGTCATGTGTTTGTACAATGATAGACAAGATGTTTTTCTTGTAATATTACAGAGGGATATATAATTAAAATCAGTGATGAGTCACAGTTCTCAATTAAACAAAACTGACATGACCAAATGAACATGGTTTCTCACCATTTCAAAACACTACATTTTTGATTAGTTAATTTGAAATCTTTTAACTTTAATATCCACTCAAACTCTCTCTATTGCTAATCAAGTAATTTCCATTTACAACTCTAACAGTTCATTTGAAAAAAGGGAAATTTAATCTGCTAATGTCCAAATGTTTTATTTCACTAGAATCTATCAGCCACAATGACTAGGCTTCTTATCCATTGCATTTCATTGTGAATACACTGATGATAAATGCTCTTACTTATTTAAAGGTGCTGTACCAGTCTTAATAACATGAAAAACAGAACTAGTTTATTTTAAATGGTTTGCAGTGGTTATTCCTCACTTACTTTCTGCATTCTGAGCAGCCTAATTATTCACAGTGATGAGTTTATAATTGAGTTTTGTTGCGACAGTAAGGTTAACTAGCATGCTAATGTGCACTTCCTTTTAATCAGACAGTAAAATGCTTTCTAATTAGATGCAGCAGAATTATTTTGACCTCAAGAGCTGTTTACAGTCGTCCCTGGCTATATCGTGGCTCACTTTTCGCAGTCTCGCTGTTTTGTGAATTTTTTAGTGTTGTTGTTTTAGTCCTGTACAGTACAGAATGCGTAAAGCTTGCCAAATTTACATAAATGTTCAAATGACACTACAGGGGAGCAGCGACAGGACAAAGAGGCACGGTCAGAGGAACTGTGAAATACACCTGAGTCACTATCAATTAATTAAACAAGAGAGAAATGTGAGAAAACGTTACTGCCTGTCTGAGAAAAGTGGATAAAGTGTGTGGGGAGGGGTTTTACAGCCTTAAAAAACATGTATAGTAACTGTAAAAACTAAAGCTGACTACTTTGAGGATTTTGCCTATTGCGGGATATTTTTTAAACGTAACCCCCGCGATAAACAAGGGACCACTGTATACAAAATATCTGTACTGAGGCAAGACACATTTTCACTCAAATGCAAAAAAATCTGGCACACGATATTTAATGTGAAAAGTTAGTATTACTGGTACCCCATATATAACTTTTTTTTTTTTCTCCATCCACCCCAAAACCTCCGACTTTACCCATTGATTCCATTTCATTTGTATCACTCATAGCTGCTCACACAATTGCTCAGTCATTGGAGCGTGGTCTAAAACGTTAAGAGCCCTGACACATAGCACCTGCCTGCACTGCCCAGGGGCCACAGGTGGGACTGCTGTGTGTGTGCGAGGTCCGGGGCTGTAAAGGTTGTCATGAATACTACATGAGAGAGGGCGGAGTCAAAAACCACTGTCCATCATGTCCCTAAAGATGATCCGTTCCATATTCATGTGCTATATTATAACCTTATGCAAGTCTGCTCCACGGGACACCATTTAAATCCGGGGTGGAGATAATTGGGAAGTGATACGGAGCAGGAGTATGAACTTTGACCCTAGTCTTGTGTGCGTGCATAAAGAGGGTATATTTGACGAGAATTGGCCCGATTGGTGCAGATTGAGTGAAATGAAGCATTGCCGAGAGCAGAATTTAGACAGATGGTTTGAATGAGGAAGTCAATCTCGTGGTCGGCCTGTCCAAAGCATTTCCCGTAGCATTTATTATTTAGCGTGGTGACCTTAGCAACAACGTGACCAATTACCTGGGCTCAAGTAGAAAATAGTGTTTGTTGAATGAATGCAAAACAAAGGTATGAGACAATATTGAGTTAAACGTGTAATATGTTGTTTTGGGGGTTTTTTTGTAGCGGGGAGAGGGAGGGGTCTGCCACCTGCTTTTCTCCTTGCCGTTTTTACTGCTTTGCCTGGAATGTTCTACAGTATGGCATTAAACATCGCTATATTGCATTTATTTAACGTATTACATGCCTTTTTAGTGCTAAAGAATATCTCATGGTGTTATAGCCATTTCCGTGGAGATAGATACGTTTATTGCCACACTGTGGAACGTTCCAGGTAATTTAACAAAACATCTCCATGGAGACAAACCGATGACAGCCCTTCCAACAGAAAAGGTACTCAGTGCATTTTTAGCATTCAAATACATAATACATTATAGTTTATTACATAATTTGCAAGGTGGGATGGGGACAGCAGATTTCGTTAGGACGCTTGAGCACATTTGGGGACATGAACATGATGAATAACACTGCTTTATATCAAAACTTTATGTCATATTGTCAATTGCTTATGTACAGTGTGATTCCCAGCAGTAATTCAAATGCATGACTATATCTCTAGGAGAGACTGGTTGTATTGAACCCAATGTAGCTTCTGAGAAAATGATTTGAACGCAATCACTTTGTGTAAACTGACAAATTGATATTTTTCTACCCATCTGCTCTACAGGGAACACTATAATATTTAATAAAAGCCATGTCGAGCTGCTACACCTTTCCAATCAAGTTAACCAAATGAGTGCATTCAAAACAACAAATGCAAGAACGGGCTGTGCACACACTATATTAATGCAAATTCAACAATATATTTTCCATTGTGCAAGAATTGTTATTACTTTATGATTTGTCCAGGCAAGACAGATGGGGATGTGGGTGAAAAGGCTTATAAAAGGCTCAGCAAAATACAAAGTAATCAAGACAACAATTCTTGCACAAGTTTTGAACAAATATACTTATTTTAGTGGGTGATTCTTCTGAACTTTTAATGACAAACAAAATAAATCTTACATCTGCTATATCTCTTATGTCACATCTCTTTTAATACAGTTTGAAGTACCTCCAAATTCAACAGTCATAAGATCAGACCTAACACGAGCATTTTTATTGAATTATTTATAGGGTTCTCGAGAGGCAGTTCTGACATGCAAGACAAATGCATTAATGAATCCACAAGTGCATCAAGCTGAACCATTGTGAATAAAGGGAATGTTCTTGGGTACAATTGATGAACGCATTATTACGGAAGTCTATAGTAGTAGTCTGCTCTGCCTTTCATTATTAATCTTAAGTCACTACCCGCAGTCCCCACACAAAACAAAGATTAAATAATTCAAAGATCCTCATCCATCCATCTGTGTTTATGTTAAAGACAAATAGTATGTTTATCTATTATATTTTTTATGTTCTGTGCAAATCAGAAGGTTCCTTGATTAAGTAGCAAAGCAAACACAGAAAAGAAATATATACTGGAGTGAACATACAGACATATTGGATAGATCATAGATTTTTCTCCAAACAATTTTCTTTAAAGAACACATTGTGCAAAATGTCCTCTTTTTTTTTTTAAACTATGGCATAATAATATTACTCCCTCATCACAAAGATTCCTAAACACTGGTTTTAGTAATCCTCTGCAAAAAGTAATTTAGTTCTGAGCCTCAAGAGCACATGTGGTTTAAAATTTACCAGGATTGTTGCATCATAGGTAGAAACCCTGTACAATTTTTAGGTCAATGAGGCATCACCAGACTCGTTCTGTGCATCACTGCCATCGAATTGTGTTCACTCCTACTGTGTACTCGTATTAACATGGGAATAACTGAAGCTGTGTAATAATATGTGGTTATTTTATTAATTATTTTTATAAGTTCTCAAACATAAAATGCTAATGCAAAAGTGTTTAATGTTTAGTAATTATTTAAGGTCTTTTTAATACAATATACTATAACAGTTAAAAACAACAATTTGAATTACGTAGCTTGGTAGTATCCTTTGAGCACTACTGAAATTCAACAGCATAGGATTTGTTACACTGTGATACTGGTCTTATTCTCACCCGAACATGATTCAGTCTTTACTTGGTCTCACCCCAGTCCAGAGGTGCATTCACAAGCCCCTGTTTGGTGTGGGAAAAATCACCTCTCTGGTAATCAAGCCTGCAGGTGTGATTCCCAAGACCACTTGAAAAGGTATGACTCTGCAATCACGCCAAGATGAAAGCTAGCGGAGTGACACCCATGTGGATTACTGGCGTCTAATCATGAACCAAAAACTGGGACAAAATACAACCCTCTCTCCTATATCCCAGAAGTACAAATAAAATAAAGTACTAGTCAAAGTTTTTGTCCCTATATAAATCTTTTTATATTCTTTGACATTATATCTTCTAGCAGTATTAATTAAGAATGTTGAATACATCTAATCTAATATGGGAATAGGTGGTATCAAAAGGGGTTTCCAGATATATCGGCATTGGTCCAAAGTTGAGAAATTTGGCATATTTTTTATTCTAAGATGCCCCAGTCTTAATTCACCCTTGTGTCATTCCCAGTTTACATAATTACACAACCAGTTATTATTTAATTACCTGATACATTTAGTTTTATTTTCAAGAAAAGTGAAAAACTTACTTGTGGACTTTACTACATCCTAACATCAATTTGTGAGCCTTGCTATAGATTTCAAAATCATGTCCGAACACACAAATATCAATTGTTAGACACAGCAGTAAGTCAAATATCAGATATTAGCTGAAAAAAACAAACATATTGGACCATCACTATTAACCTCACAACATAGATTTAAGTGCATTGACTATATTGCAGCACATTTTTAGACAGGACAACGCCCTATGCCATATCCAATCCTCCACCTGTGGTTTTAATAAGTCAGTGTTTCCTGCACAGAACCACTCTCCCATCGTGTCCGCGGGTGATAGCATATGGCCCCGCGACACCCGAACACCTCACCAGCCAACAGGACTCTATTAGCTTACGCAACGCCAGAGCAATGCTGCGCACCTCTCCCCTCTGTGGGCCATAATGTGGAGCTGTTGCGCAGCAGGCTCAAAACAGCTGGCCGCGGGCATAACTGGGGCTGTTTGTCAGGGATATTAGAAGGTAAAGTGGCAGAGAGGAGTGTAGAGACAGGCGTAACTGACAATGTACAAGTATATGTCTTGTTTTATTACAAAATGTTGCAATAACAGATACATTGGGAGGCAGGGAAAAAAAATGTTTGCTTGGGAGTGAGTAGGTTGGCACAGACAGGTCAAGATCGTTTCAACTGTGAGGTTAAGTATGTGCTAAATTGATGGAGTTTGTTGTCTGTTTATAGCAGCGATGAGATAGTGTTTGAAAATTACTACTTAGCTAAATAGCTGTGTTTGATGCACGATATAATGATGAAGAAAATAATAACGGAATAGACGGGATAAAGTAGAATTATTCCCAAAAAAATATTTTAAATGTACAATGTGATTTAAAAAAAAAATTAGCTGCTATAAATAAATAGCAGAATGAAAAATTTTAATACTTAGTTTGTATCTATAATAATCATAAAAGTGATTTAGTCAAACTTTTGCAGCTTAAATCTTATATTACCAAAAAAAATTACCAAAAGTACCCCAGTAGTGGAAAAAAAAAAAAAAAAGAAGAAGAAAAGTACACACTATAAATATTGATAACCAAAAAAATATTGTTTCAGATTTTAGATACAGAGCAATAAGTCGAGTAATAATCATGACAGGACTATTTGGGACACCATTCAAAGTCCTTGAATTCTCTTTGTAAAATTCAACCATTTTTAACTTCTCACAAAAGTGCAGTCTGATTAAAGCAAACACATTCTCAACGGGAGATAATGAGCCTATGCGTCTATGGATATGTTTTTAAATCTCGCATATGGCATCCATGCTGCGATCATGCAATGAGCAGCATCATTACGGCCGCAGCGTGGAGTTGTTTCTGCTTGGGGAAATGTCTTTTGATGGAGTCGTCGCAACTTAATTATGCTTAAGAGACACCAGCATTCACGTCAGTCACGCTTTTGTTTTTACCAGGTTTTGTGAATGCATCAGCGTGGTGCATTCACTGCCTGTTTAGTTTCTGTTTATTTCAAATGTCTACCTGCTGGGAATGCAAATATCAGACAGTATTTCTCATGGATTTTAAGTATAATTTGTCTTGTCTGTTAGCTGTATGTACAATTGCATAAGGATTTATCTTGGAGGGGGGCATGCAAAAGCAAAATACAGACTGGTCAATCTCAAAAAGACCAAGAGTGAAGTAATTAAAATTCCTCAAAGAATGCTAATTCAGACTGCAAATCTTGCCTAGCCAAGGTGGGCACATTTTACTAATCCAACCTTTGAGCAGCATTCACAAAAGAGTCAGGGACGGACAGCTGATTAATTGTCAGAAATGTCTACGCAGCACTTTGCAGTTTAGTTTGCTCAGTCCAGCTCCATATAGAAGCATGGCTATGGGCTGAGAAATAGATAGTGTTCTCTTGTATAGGAGTTCAAATCTTCTTGGAAAACTTCCCAGTTTCTTCACAGTGAGAAAACTGTTTTGTGGTGATGCTGATACGATCTTTTAGCTGGTAGCTTCTTTCCTATCTTGGCCTATCTGAACTCTGTAGCCACTGTAGTCTTGCATGCACCTCAAACATTGGAGCCTTTCTGAGTGAGACTTCTCCTCCTTTTTAAAGCACTTGCATCAGGTCACATGCAATATGTAGCACACGTAGATGCTAGCAGGAGTATCAGAGACCTGAATCAAAAGCAGTGATTGCATTTCAACCGTCTAAGGAAAATATCAGATGCTACAAGTTAAATCATTGGGAATTCATAATTGGTTCTGAATAATCTGTCTGACTGTTATTAAAGGCCTTTTTTCCCCAATGTATTTGAGCAAAACTGGTCTTGCCCCAGTACATATATATATATAATGCAAGATTGAGGTCAAAATAAGTCTGCTGCGTGATGTCTGCATCTAATCAGAAAGCATTTTATTATAAGGAAGTATGTGTTAGCATGTATGTATGTATGTAGTATGTATGTATCCACACGACTCTGAGACTTGTAAAAAACGCTTATAAATTCATCGAGTTCAATAACTAGGATCCTTGAAATGAATAACATAAAGAAATAGCTCTGTTGTTCATGTTTAAAACAGTAAAAACAGGTACAGCGCCTCATGTTTGGATCGCATCAACACAACGAATTTCCCTGCAAACTGGACTATTTTGGCATAGAAAACGCAATCACTACCTAAACTTCTATTTTATACATACTACCTATAAAGATGATCAAATATTTAGTATTTGTGGTCTGACTGCATTTGCACCTAAAAGAAGCCCTTAAAGATTGGCTCATATTTTACCTTAACTACGCAGTTGTCAGACAGTGTGTTTGGAGAGCAGACAGGCCGAACAGCAGAATCACTGAAATCAATCAATATCCGCTCAGCCGTGAAATACATGGAGCATATGAACACTGATATATCCAGATGACAGGCAGATTCTTCTCACAGACACACACTAGGGAGCCCACGAAATCTGTTGAAAAATGGTTGCCAGATGCGAGATAAAGCATGCATGTCTTTGGAGTTGACGACTTTCTAAAGTTGGTAATACATTTTCTATCAAGAGGATCAAACTCAATACAAAGTACACAAAAGACAAACACCTATGGTTATGTATGCATTTTAGTACTAGATTTGTTTTGCCTTTTTGCTCACCATAAAATCTAGCATGAACTGGTTATTTTCCGATGCAAAAATTCAAATTCTTCAATCTGTCAAATATTATAGGCTTATTTGGAAGTTCTGCATAAAGTCTATTTACAACACTATACTTTTTAGGACTGTAGTCGACTAAAAACACGTCCTGCCGATTGATTAGTTTAGTAAAAAGGGGACGTGGCAAAAGCTATTAATGAAAAGTATGAAAAGATTAAACTTGTAAATCATGTTTTTAATCTGCCTTTTTATATATAAATATCAACAAATCCCCAATCTTCAGTTTAACACACTCACTAACATCTCCATTGTGCTGTTGTCCCATATAAATCCTTATAATCTATTTCTGGTCAACCAAGACGCCATCCATCCATTTTCTTCCACTTATCCGGGGCCGGGTCAAGGAGGCAGCAGTCTAAGCAGCAACTCCCAGACTTCCCTCAACCCAGTCACTTCCTCCAGCTCCTCCGTTGGGACCTCAAGGCGTTTTCAGGCCAGTCGCCTTTGACACCATCAACCGTTAACCGATGCAGCGGCTAAGGATTACAGACCCAACACTTCTTTGTTTCATAAGTAAACCATGTGGATGCATTGGGGCTTCACACCTGCTAATCTTCCAAAAAACCTGCTCTCCCAAACCGCTACCATTTCTTCTTATCACCGTCTCTTCCGCAATGACCCAAATCCTTCTCGTCGGATTTAAAATGTTTCTGATGTATTGAGATCTCCTCATTAGTGCTCATCCAGGCAAAACAACCCACCTCCAACACATCTTGCAATCGCCTTAAAGTGCAAACAAGCCATTAAAGGGATTTAGTCAAGGACAATCCAATACTTTTCCACACATGTATTTTTCTTAAATGCATGTTTTAAATCTCACAGTCTCCGGAGAGGTGAGATAGAAGCGTTCACATCTGCACCTCCGCCTTTTTCCTAAGCCACGCTGCATTACAGACTTAATCCTGTTTTCCATTATGTGCCATATTAACCGTACTTAATGTTGGATCAAAATAAAAATAAACAGGAAGCAGAGATTTCAAGCATCAAAAAGTGCTGTTGTGTTCAAGGACATCATAATCCATGAATTTCACTTTAGGCCCTTGAATGCAACAAACCATGACATTAGATGGGCAGATTATTCTAACATCAACAATATTGTGAATGTTCTTTTCAAGACATGCAAATTATAAATGTCTATAATGAAAAGTGCTGTTAAAAGAGCTATACATAAATGGATATTGTTAGCCTACTGGACACCGCATTCCAAATAGGAAGTGACCATGGGCATGTTTCCAGCTCCATCGACTCTGACTCCAATTCACTTTACATTGAAAAATTGTCACCCCTCTCTCTGTAAATGCTGCAATGAGTCTTGCCAGTTTGGTCTTAAAATGTTCGTATTAACCCCCTGGTACTATGTGATCCTGGTATTTTTATTTCGCATTTGTGTCCGTAAATCAAGATATGAACATTAATAACAGACGACTCATTCGCTTTCTTTCCTTGAACTTGCTCCAGCTAGTGTTAGCAACAGGTTTGAATGACAGCATTGCTAAGTGTCCGCTGCTAGCTTCAGTGAACGCTATGGGTGACGTCACACTCTTTTAGTCCACTTCTTTATACAATCTATGGTTTTAATACATTTAAACTCGAATTTGGTTTGTTAGAACTGTTGCAACATCATTATCAAGATAAAACAAACAAAAAATTTGATACCTCTACATACAATATACACAATTTGACATGTATACCACACCTATCTACCGCAACCTCCACCTATTATTTGTGAGACCAGAGTACTCTTTGTCCCAAACACATCCAAGGTAAGGTAGAATGATCATCTGGTAAACAAAAAATAACTTTGAAGCTGGTAATATTTTTGGGTAAAAACAGTCATCTTTGCATAAGCTAATTCGTGAATGAGTAAACAGACTCCAGGCCTCCAACTGACTTCTTTCCAATAAACTATTTAACTCCCACATTACATCAGCTTACCCTGGGTCAGACGCCTGATGCAACGGAGCATCAGTTGTGCCTCTGTGCGGCCAGCTTTGAAGATGGACTCGTAGCTTCTAGCGTACAAATTATACAAGAGAGTGCGACTTTTATAGCCAGAATCCTATAATGTGTTCCAACAATTATTTAGAAAGTTACAAAAAACTGTACTGAAATGAAAATTTTATTCCTGACTGTTACCACCACAAGACCGTGCACTTACCCAAATGTCTGCATCTTCTACAGATGACGGATTTAATAATACTTCAGTTCACCTCTATCTGATGTTGAAGCTCAGTTTATATTTTCATGTGGGTTGCCATGTAGAATGACTGCATTGAAATTAAATGGTATTTGTCACATAAACACAAGTAATAATAGAAATAAGATTAACTGAATCAAAGTTCAAACATGTACATCCAATATGAACACTGCATAAAGCAATAACAAATGTAATATGCCAAAACTTTAAAGATCCTCAACAATACAACCAACTATTAGAAATATTTCTGACCAAGGTTCATCTCATGGCCATAACTTAGCTTTGGTTAGCTTCAAAACATGATGCTAAAAGTACCTGCGGATAAGTGCAGTCTGATGTCTGTTTCTGCTTTTTCTCATTAAATCTTGATGAATCTCTGCAGTCCCTTTAAAAGCAGCTCTGGTTTTCTGACAGACCAGACCTCTGCACTGTCCATTAACATAATGCGTTCAGCGAGAAAAACGGTCAAGTCTGATGACACGCAAAATCGAAAAAAGGAAAATCTAGCATCTTTCTGCTTAAATCCACCCCACAAATAACAGTCATTTAGACCCCAGCTGGACCGGACCACTAGACACAGATTGCTACCCGTATTATGTATTCAAGCAGAGACTACAGACACATATAGAGAAAAACATATCGCCACTGAATGTTCCGTGTGTGATGGTGACATATCTCATTTGTTTTCGGTGCAATATATGCTCCTGTCGTTTCAATATTTGAGGGAGGATGAAGCACAATCCAGGTCTGCCACTTCCACTTTGAAAGCTTATCAAACAGGAAGACAACGTACATGCGGCAATAACCAAAGCTCTCTGAAGTACAGGGATTTTTACACTATTTGAATTTTGTCTTCTAAAGATGTTCAGGTTCAAGTATTGCATAGAATTCAAACTTTAGAATAAGAAATGCATAGTTATAAGTTCTCATTTCAAAAGCAAGATGGATTGCTCTGCCTAATCCATGGCTAATGACCCAAGCTAAGTGCACAGGAAAACTCCTTCCACTGTGACAAAAAATAAATAAAAATGTAACTGTAGCGTCTGGCAATAGTGATTCATGTTTGACAAATTGCAGCTATTCAATTTTATGACAACAAATAATGATTACATCTCCATCTGGACACTGGTGGAGTATGTTAAGTACAGATAGACCCATATATCGGTTGGTTGATATATCCAGATGATATTTGGGCTTTTTAGCGTATCAGCTATTGGCCTTGAATCTCTAACACAAGCCGATGTTTTGTTTTGGTTGATTTGCTGCCTAGAACATACACACAAAGATTTATATTAACACTTTAATACAGAGAGATAACAGCGATACACTGCTCTCTTAAAGGTTTATGGTAAAAAAGGACATGGGGGTAGTTTGTAGTAATTTGTGGAAAAGGATCAAAAATATCAGCTGAGGTTATTGTCCATTGGATGCTCTGGTTTTCTCAACAATCGGTATCGCCATCGGCCATGAAAATAACCCACATCGGTCAATCTCTAATGTTAAGCATTTGTCCACCAACCAAACAGAACCAACAAATGCAAGTTGCAATGAAGAGAGGTGAAGTCAAATATGATTCCTCAAGTAATTATTTTGTTTTTTGCTTATTAGTGTACTGTATGCATGAAGTATACATAATGTTGTATGCAGAAAAGGCTATCCTTTCAAAACAGACTCTATACATCCACTGACTTGACAAACCATGTTATTGATTTTACTATTTTTTGCAGCCCACTGTCACATCTTCAAACACTTCCTGTCATAGGGACTTGTTTTGAGTCAACCTGCCCATTTCTTTTAACTGCAGCGAGGTCTCTGTAGGTTGTCTATTCTTGTTTATTCTTATATTTTCTTCCTATATGATCCATTTACACTTTATATGCATCCTCAGTGCTTCTGCCCGAACCCACAGATGATGTGATGATGCTTGAATAATTCACTCTCCAACTGCACACCACAGAAAGCCAATAAATTATATACAAGTAATGAGACTGCGATTTGTGCATTTTTAAAAACCCACTCAAAGCAAAAAGTATGAATATGGAAAACTATTTTGGTCGAATTTGTACTTGAGATATCTTCAAAGGGATATACAAAATGATGTCTAGGATTGGATAAGGATTTTAACTACTCAATGTCTGTTTTGACGGACAGTTGGGTATATTTGGGCAGTCAGCTTACGATGGCTTTATGGTGCATCCTACAGCAAACGGTGGTGGAGGTTTGTTTGGCGTTGTTGGCAGGATCAGCGTGATGGCGCATACTGATGACCCCAGATTTTCTCCCTCCCTTAGGCGTACTATACCTCCTATCTGCATCAACACATCTCATCTTTTACACAGAGGACTGCTGGGACAAATTTACCAGTGCCCTAGGTTGTCCAGCGTGTGGATTGGCTGCCATCTGCTCACACTGCTCCTTTGTCCAGGCGGTGTGGAGCCAACCTGCTCTTGTCCGCAGGCGGATTAGACACACATTCGGTCATTGGACGGATGAGCTCATTGGATGGACCTGGTAGAACCCTTTAGAGCTTTAAACAACTATACCTATTTTATATGTTGACCAAATTTTCATGAATTTTCATTTTTCATTGGCAATGTGGCGTGAATAAAGCAAATAAAGGGTTTTGTGGGGGTGAATCTCAGTTAACAACAACAACAACAACATGATACCGAAAGAAAGATGATCACTATTTATGTTTCCAAATCCATGTCTGTACTGACGTAATTGGGAAAGTGAAAATTACAATGGGTATTCCATATTGTATGTAAGTGGGTACCTGTCAACACTAGGCCAATTAGTGTAGTTTTTCTTCCAAATTGGTTGCCAAAGCCTATGACAGTACCACTGACCTCTGCTTGCCGTCTACAGATAAAAATGCCTAATAAGAAAATGTGTGATTTAATAAATATGACATGACACCCTGCTCATTTGTGGTATTGGGTGTTTTTTTTGGGCGTAACAGGAAGCATATTTTGTCTGAAGATTTCACAAAATAGCTATAAAAAAATTTAAAAAAAGATCAAAACAGTCATTGCCGTTAAGCTGGAGTTTATGCACCAAATGTGTTTTTTGCTTCTGAGTTAATGGACAGAAGAAATCTTTCCACATAATGGCCATAAGAAGAATCAGATTGTGTTACTCACTTCATTAAAGTGAGTAACAAAATCTGGTTACATTTCTGGCACGAGTCACATGGAGTAGACAATGAAGGTGTAGCGTCTAATGATTTGAACAAGCAATCCACCTCTTTCTTGAATTAAAAAGTTGATATGGTTGAAATTGGAAATATGAAGAACTGTGTAAAAAAACTAACAAACCAGAATAAAGAAAAAAATTCAACCTACTGCATCCATCAGTCATATGAGTTCACGGCTCCACTTTGAATCAAATGGACAAATTTCGTCAGATCCAGAGATCCACAATGGAGTCAAAGACCGAAATAACATTCTTCACCTCATCACCCAAACTTGCTGCCGCTGCTCTCATGTGTAATGGAAGGGACGGGCTGATTGGATCGTAGCGTGGCATCAGATGAACTCAGCGTGTCACTAAAGGTAATTGCAAGTTCCCTTTTCTCTCTCTGTCTCTATCTCTCTAGTGCTTCTGCCTGCACACACTTGGTACAATGGGAAGGGACACGTATTGGCTCTCACGGGACTGATGAGTAGTGCGTGTCCTTGGGTCTAAATGTGAGGGCCCCATGCGGAGTAATGCCCACCAATGGCCAGCTAACACCCCCCTGACGAGCTACTTGTTGATCCCAGAGCTCATAGGCTATTGTTTTGTGATTGGAGTATAAAACCAAGTGAGGTCATTTTGGGCTAATACAATATAATCAAACACTGTGTTACTTCCAGATGAGGTGAAGTTGTAGTGAGTGTAAACTGTTTTTAGTCTTTTACTGTGCAGCGGAGGATTGGCTATATGTGCTAGATCGTCATGGTGATGTTATTCCACGATGTTGTTCGACAGTAAGCATTAACTTTATATATGAAGAAGGTGACATAACCAGGCAAAAGTACAAGTCAGATTTGTGGAAAGGGGACCATACACATTGTAAAAACACCTGTAATAGAACAGATTAAATAGTATGATAGATACGTTTAATGACTAGTAGATGGAGGACGTTACACAGTGTAGCTTTAATATTCGTTTCGGAATGCATCTCGATCTAATAATCACCAGTGTCACCCAGCCGTTGCAATATCAAACTGCCAATGAAAGCCGGGGGAGAGATTAGCTTAAGATCAGTACATTAAAAATCACCTTTATTAGTTGATTCAATTATGGAAAATTACCCAATTCCCCATTTGCGCCAATAAACTCAATTGCAATTTAAACAATTTTACTCTTGCTGGAAATGATTTTAACACTACCTCTGATAGTTACAAAGCCCATAAGCAGCGCCAATTGTTCCAAACTTCTTTAATGATTTCTTCCATCCGCCCTTTAGCCCTTTCTATGCACACTTAAGCCCTCCCCTTAGGCTTACAACCCCAGAACGCCGGGGCCAAAGTAGACAGGATTTCTGGAAACGGTGCGTAAGTACAAGACAAGGTGGTGAAAGGAGAGAGGTGCGATTACCATAGTGACGACTTCATATTCAGAGGGTGCGAGGACTGGGAGATGCAGGGAGGTGATTGGTCTGACCTGGCCTGCCCTCTCTGCTCCACTATAATAGGTTTCTCTAGCTGCTCTTCTCACTATACTTCTCAGTTTTTCCCCTTAAAGTCCTTGCTATGGATGCTTAAGCTGTACTTGTTATCAACTTTGTCATTCATAATATTTTTTGGACCGGCATTCTGACATTTTGCCAAATATTAAACGCTCTGTAAGAAGACTTTGTTCTGAAAATGTGAAAATGAATGTAGCATGCTATAACAATTGCCAGTAATTAAGCGCTAATTCAGTCCATTCAACCACACGTGGAGGAGAAGCAATTGTAATCACGTCCTCCAATCCACATTTTCATCATGTGGAGCGGACCATTCTGTGTTCTCGTTTAGGTGAGGCCAGCAATGTATGCAGCAATCCTAATATTATAGTGGGGAAGTTGGTTGGATGTACAGTGACGTATAGTGACAGTATAAGACGGCTGTAGGAGGTGAGTGCTGTTTGGGAGCAGTCGGAAGTGTCACAGCTCCTGCTAGTGATGTGTGGAGGAGCCGATCTGGATGTGGAAGCTTGTGTGTGTATGAGTGAGCAGAGAGGGAAAATACACACTTAAATGCACACAAGAGCTTTCCTGATAGTGTACGGTGTAATCTGAACATTCAGGAATAGAATGGTGTACTACTATAAGAAAAAATCTCATTGAATCTGAATCTGATGAAATCTGATTTTAGGACCTCTTGGACATTTAATTTGAATCACATTTGCCAGCATTATAAGCATTAATGGTGGACACACAGAACATCAAAATTGGGACTAATCCTGGACGAAAACAGGATCAAACCATGTCTACATCAAGGCTCAACATATTAAATCAGAACTAAACCAGGAAGTGTGAGTGTAGCCTTAAACTTTAGGATCTCTTGAGTAGTAAAATTCTTAAGCATATCAAGTCTATAGCAAATACAGACAAAGGGAGATGCCTGAAAATTTAACTAGTCAGTTGTCCAATTGGATGATTAATCTCGAATAACACAATAAGCTTTGTTGAGCGCAGTTCTGTAATGACAAATACTTCATTTACAGGTGCTATGTTACACAAAATGGATTCTTGCAAGCTTTAAGCCATGTTAGGATGGTGATACTTCCTCAAAAACATACTTGGAGTAGTGTTTTGTTTCATTCACACATGTTTGAGTAAATCTTTATTATTAGTCTGTCTATCTCCAAAGCTGAAAATGCTCTGTTCCACCTTGTGAAGTCATAAAGTGGTGGTTTTCAAGTAAATAGCTAATTTTAACCTTTAGTTCAGTAGAGCCTGGCAATTCCAGGGCTGAAATGATCCAAAATTTTCAAGTGAAAATGTATGGGGTTTAACAACAGTGGAGCACTTCCTGTATTACCACATGACATCACAAAGTGGAACAGTGTTTCCAGTCTGAAATGAGTACTCAGCCTAAATACGCAGGGTTTGTGTATTAAACATAGCGTAATATGTTCTCTTTCTTAATTTAATCTTCACATTTTGATCTGTGCAAGACAAAGAAAGAGCAACAGATTATTCCAAAAGTAATTAACACTCTCAGCCTTGAACTACATTTTGCCGCACTATTCACAAACTACTCACCCGATACACTGTATGCATTAAAGAGGCCGCCTGTGTGGCCTTACAGTAGCGGGCCTCAGTAAGTTTTAATGCAGGCGCCTTCACTGCCGCACAAACAGCCCCAGTGGCACATACAGTGACACCAGGCCTAATTATGGAGCTACACTGTTCTGGGCTCGGCAGACGCACAGGAAAACAAGTTCAACCCAGCCAAAGCACTGCAGAGCTTATTATCCCAACCTCTGACACTTTTCATCACATTTTAGCTTTTCCTGCTCATCATATTGTCGGAATAGGAGGCGCACTTACATAGAACAGAAATCAGTACCGGAAAAATTGCAGCGCTACGCAAATAGGTAATAAGTTCTGTGGATTTAATGGATAAGAGAAATTGTTCAGGGTTTTTCATTTGACTTTTTTGTATTAAGGGAACGAGGAGGTAGTGGAATACTAAGTGGATTCTATAGTGTCTGCCTAGCGTGACCTAAAGAGAGCTGAGCTGTGTACAAGGTCTTGCATTAATTATTAGCCATATGTTGAATTAGCAAAACATTTAGAGTAGATGACATTGCAACTGTACATACTTTCAGTACTCTCAGTTTTAAAATATAAACACCATTGAAAGAGGGGGTATTAACTGCTGTAACATAACATATTTAGATCATCATGTTACCCTATAAATACTGTGCTAACACTTTTTAGAACTTTCACTTTTGTTTTTGATGCACTGAGTTTCCCCTCCCTTTGCTCTCTGTGCTAAATTACTCCCCCTTCAGAGCGCTGTCATAACACAATCAGCTCGCATCCCGCAATGAAACTACCGCACATCGATTTGTCAAATTGTAGTGTGTTTTGTATCATACTTTTGTACATTTATATAAAATTGTCGTGTGGGAGCATCGATGACGTAGGCTGTGTGGGCGGAGCACTGGGCAGAAGTTTATTGAAAACTGTAAGAAGGGTTCGAATAGGGCCCAGGAGAGATCGCTAAATTACGCAAACATGCGTGGATGGTATATAAATCCTCTTCAGGCATGTTTTTGATGAGGAAACGTTATAACATGGTAGAAAGCTCAAAAAAGTCGATTTTGTATAATGTCCCCTCTTTAAGTAACATAATAACAAAAAAAATTCTTCATTGTATTTTATGTAAAACCATGTCAAAGAAAAAGTTTATATCATATTTAAAATGTGAACAGAATTCTACCATTTAAATATAAATTGTAAATGTAATCGCACTCCCAAAATCATTCTGCCCTATCACCTTGTGCATATGATTTTGATTTTTTTTTTTATATAAGTTTCCATTTTCTCTTGAGTTTTAGTAGCTACCTGACAAGGGCGTGAGGAGGGCAGAGGAGTCGCGAACCACATTCGCAGGGTTGAATCGATAGAAAAAAAAAACATTGCAGGATTGTTCCACTTTTGCGAAATGGGTCACGGGAGGTTATTCTGTTCTTCACACTTTATCTGCCTAACCGACAGCTCTCCATGGCTTAAGATTTCCATTAGTGCCTCTGCAAATATACTCTCAAACTGGTTCAAAGAGGTATCTATAGCAGTGCTGTCTCAAAACTAAAACTTGATAATCTTGATACTGATTGCGATACCATGATAATAAAAAAACACTCTTTCTTTAGATAATAGAATCCGACTTTATATATTACCACGTAGTTTAATATCTGAACTCGCCATTTTGGTGTTAAACTGTTCGTTTTGACCTGCATTACATCATCCTGGCATTTTTATTTCGCTATTGTGTCAGTAACTCAAGATATGGAAAACTACTAACAGACGAATCAAGGGCCTTCTTTCCCTGAAGTCTCTCCCACTAGCGTTAGCAACAAGTTTGATTGACAGCGTCGCTAAGCGGGAAGGGGCGTTACCTTCAACAGCTTCGCTCCAGATTGGCTCTTTGGTTGCTATGATACGGAATTCCAAATATGGAACTCGGCTACGGGCGACGTCACACTCCCTTAGTCCACTTTTATATACAGTCTATGGTTCCAATACAGCTCGCTATTATTTATTATTTTCACAACCCTAATCCAGAGACTCCAGTTACCTTTTAACAAATTGCAAGTGCTAGAAATGCATAAATATTTTAGTGCTGTCATTTATACTCATTTGTTTCAATAAAACCTCAACAGCTAATAATCCTTTAATAGTATCACTCAAGGTAATGATCAAAATCACTTTTTAATGTGCCATAAATATCTTCCTCTGCTTCAGCGTTGGTGCATCGGGGTCACGTAGAAATAGATGAAAAATGATGACACATTGGAGACGAGATCTTTAAGAAGGATGTCACATTACAGGCTGAAAATAAACTGCCTGAGAATTTCAAAAAAGATGCCATTTAGCGTGACTTAGTGATTCACTGATTTAGAGTGACAATTATCTCGAAATTAGGCCAATAATCCAGCTAATGATGCTAGAGCTGTTGTAGGCATTTATCAAGCATTTTAGCATCTTGAAGGTTGAGTGGTTTTACAGGGTGTGCAAGGCAGGCACGGTGGAACGCCTTTGGTAGCTTTTATACGACTGAATTTCAAAGAGCTGCCTTATTAAAACATGCAACACGTATATATTGCCTAATTTGTGAAGTCGTACACATAATTCCCATATATGATGCAAACATAACAAGCTGGCAGATAGTAAAGGTTTTATGTTTACTTAGTAAAGTGAATACATACCTGCTTTGCATTGACCTGGAGCATGTTGTTCATGCCTTAATCACCTGCAGATTAGACTACTGTAACTCTGGGTTGGACCAGGTCTCCATCCATCACTTAAATTTAGTCCAAAATGCTGCAGCGTCATGCTCACGGGCACCAAAAAATATGAGCACATTTCTCCTGTGTTGGCGTCTTTGCACTGGCTCTCTGTCAGCTTCAGGATTGATTTGAAGATTCTGATGATGGTTTTTAAATGTCTCCATGGGTCGGCCCCTCCCTGTCTCTTTGAGCTTCTGTCTGTCCATGGTCCCAGGAGAACTTTAAGATCAGCAGACCGGATGATTTTGGATGTTTCAAGGTCCCGGATAAAAACTAGAGGGGACCTGGCTTTTGCTGTAGCTGGTCCCAAATTCTGTAACAGTCTTCCTCTGGGTATTAGAACAGCCCAATCTTTAAATATTTTTTTTGTCTTTTTGAAAACTCATTTGTTTGCACTGGTTTTGAACACAAGCTGAGCGGAGCACTTGTATTGTACTTGTACTGTTTTATCGTGTTTTTGCATGTTTTGTGCTTTGCGAATATGAATTTGCCTTTACTTGACTTACGTGTGCAATGTTTATAACAGTTCTTAGCTTCTTGTTCTTGTGTTCCATTATTTGGTGAGAGGAACCGAGAGTGTTGTAGTGAGTTTGGCACATTCGCTCAAGTCCAAGCAACAAGTACAGCAGAGCAGCAGTGTACCACCAGACGACCAAACAATATGACAGTTTGAAAAGAGAACATTCGGAGGATACAACAGGAGTCTGCCCTGCGCTTTGGTAATGTGGAAGCAAATATGACAGCACACAATAGATTAGTTGCAAACACAAAGGTGGGAGATGGAGTGGATGTTTTAAGGGTCAGTTGACAACTTGGTTTGAAATTCAATAGTAACCTTTCAAATGAAATGCCCGTCGTCTGCTTGTCTCCACAGAAATGTTTTTGTTTTGCCTGCAGAGTTAATGCCATACTGTGGAATATATCTATTGCTACGCCATACTGTGGAATATATCTTTCATCATGAAGACAAAAAGGTGATGTTTTCAAGGTATTTTTTTTAAACCGACATGTAACTGAATAAATGCAAGATAAAACTTAGACATTTAAAGTAATACTGTGGAACATTCCAGTCAAAGCACTGGAGACAAGCAGGTGGCGTACCCTTCATCAGAAAAGTTACACAGTGTACATTTAAATAATTTCAGTTTACATTATTATTAGTCATTCATTATATAATATTCATCATTGTCGTCATCATTTCATAAATATTCCTACAGTGACATCTTTCTTCCTTAGTGCAAACATGGGTGACGTCAGGGGTTGCCAGGTTCAGAAGTGTAATCTCAGCAGATGAGTCCAACACGATACAGAGAGCTCCCAGCTGTCTGTGTGCTGTCTGTGTTGTACATGATGGTAGCAGTACAGTATGCATATGAGTCTGTATGAGTACCAATGTGTGGGAGGGTGGATGACATTTTCTCCTCTGTGCAGATGGAGCAGCCATACGAGCAGGGAATTATGAATAAACAAGAGGCAAAGATGGTACACCAGGCTTAAGTAAGACTACATTAATGAGTCTTAACATATCTGGTCTGCCTTGGATCAAATTGGCTGGTGTGTGTGTGTGAACCCAATTAAGGCAATCCAGTTTCATTGTAAAGTGCAATTCAAGAGGTCAAATTGAATAACAGAATTTTTATGTATTTTTAGGGCAAATACTTAAAAAAAAAAGTATTATATGTCATTTAAAGATCCTAAATTTGAGTAATCCTTTATTATATGTCTACATCTCAAAGCTCAAAATGCTCTGTTCCACATTGTGTTGTCATGTAGTGGTAGTTATACCTTTAGCCACGTTTTAACCTTTAGTTCTGTAGAGACTGGTAATTCCAGGGCTGAAATCATCCAAATGATTTTAGTGAAGGTGTATGATGGAGTTACACACAAGGTGGAACAGAGCGATTTCCATTTGAGAGAAGAATCTGCCTAAACATGCAAGAGTTGTGTTTAAAACATGTGTGAATGAAACAAAACACAACTCTAGGTATGTTTTGATGAAGAAACAACATGATAACATAGATCAGAAAATAGTGTAATATGGGCCTTTTAAGTTTGGCCAGTAAATGCATTCCAATTGTGGAACAAACGGATGCAAATAAGAATTTGGATTTTCCTGGTCTTAAAATTTGAATCTGTCTCTGTCAACACGTGTTTTCCTTTTTCATTTGTTTACTTGGATTGCAGTGTTTCAGAGAAACATGTACTTAACTGAGATAAATTTAATTTGCTGTAATTGTTTTGGGTTTTTTTTGGACTTGTAAAAAATGTTTGTTTATAAAAAATAGAATGATTTGGAATTGTCATATTTCACATAGCCGTAGTTAAATCTGTGTTGTTTTGCTGTTGGAAAAACTCCAATTTCACATTTCTGAATGCATGGTGATTGTTGCAACTAAACAAAATTGCATTATATATTTGCAGCATGTGAAGGCTGTACAAAGAAATGGACTAAGTGAGTGTGACGTCACCCAAAGCATTCGGCTCCAGTCAAATGAAGCTCATCGAGGCTAGCAGTTAGAAGGGTAAATTTCATATTTGGAATTCTGACCTCGAGTATCATAGCAATCAAAGAGCCAATATGGAGCGAAACTGTTAAAGGCAACGCCCCTTCCTGCCCACTCCGCTGGTCTAGCAGAGAACGGGCACTTAGCAACTCTGTCAATCAGACCTCGGGGAAAGAAGGTGCCTAATTTGTCTATTATTAATGTCCATATCTTGATTCACTGACAAAATAGCGAAATAGAAAGACCAGGACCATGTAGAGCGGGTTCATACAAACATTTTAAGACCAAAATGATGAAGCTCCTGACATTTCTAAACCACAGAGGTCAATTTGAGCCTGGGAGGTCCAGAGTGCTGCAGCTTCCTCCATCATCTCCTAAAGAAAACACTCCTATACACATGTGGATTCTTGGGTCGAACCGCAGTCTGAAATCTGTGTTCAGGCTGAGTGCAGAAATACAAGGAGCCAAGGGAGAAGAGAGACAGATCTGACTGACAGCAAGGAATACTGAAAAAGTAGCAAAAAACGTAAAACATAATCCTGAAGGGGTAACTTTTCTAGTGAAGGTCTGCGATCTGCTTATCCCCATGGAGATGATATTTGCCAGAAATTTTCCAAAGTTATCTACCTCTAGCTATCATTTATTCAATTACAGGCGCAAAAATATTGTAAACATGCATTCTTACTGCGAGTGCACTTGCGTCTCCACAGATCTGACCTAAAAACTTGATTAGATTAATGCCATACTGAGAAACATTCCAGGCAAACCATGGAGAACATCAGACAGTGGACCTCCAACCAGAAAAGTTACAGAGTGCACCTTTGATTTTGAATGTATTCAGTTGTGTCTTGCTTTAATTCTGGTTTAGAGTTGGCCAGGACTAGAGGTGGGTGGAATAACAATATGAAATCAAATCATTATGACATAACATTCTGCTTATAGCGAGAACGATTTTTACAGTGTTTTTCTTTATATAGCCGTTCTATTCTCAAACACAGACAGCCTATGTGTCACCACCCACTTCTATAATTGATTAGCTTCATCATGCTGTGAGTGACTGTCAAGCGAATTTTAACAGTGAATTATGGTCTTTCAAAAGAACATACATGTAACATACAGGTTATAGCTTTAGAACTGAAGGATGGGTCAAATGCAGAGGACAAATTTCCCTAAAGGGACACAAAATGATATCTTAAAGGGCCCATATTACGCTAATGTTGTTTCCTCATCACAAACAGACCTGGAGTTGTGTTTTGCTTCATTCACACATGTTTAAACACACACACTTTTACATTTAGGCTCAGTTCTTCTTTCAAACAGAAAACACACTGTTCCACCTTGTGATGTCATGCGGTAATCCAGGAAGTGCTCCAGCTGTTAGCTTGAAAATGACTGTTTCATGACATCACAAGGTGGAACAGAGCATTTTGAGCTTTGGAGATGTAAACAGACTAATATAAAGGATTACTCAAACCTGTGTGAATGAAACAAAACACAACTCCAGGTATGTTTTTGAGGAGGTAACAGCATTATAACATGACATGAAGAGTCAATTTTGCATAATATAGGACAATTTAAGCGCTGTACCTGATTTTTCCTGACTTAAAAACCTGAAAAACAGAATTAGTTCATTTTAAATTGTTTGCAGTGGTCCAAAGTTATTCCTTACTAGCAACAACTAGCATGGTAACAGTGCACTCGCCGATTACCTGACAAATAAACGCTTTATAGTTAGATGCAGAAGGTACACAGTGGACTTACTTTGACCTCAAGAGCTCAAAAGTGGCTCAATCACGATATTTTCTGATAGCAATAGCCTACGTGTTTTGAAAATGTGCATAGTACCAGCGCCTTGACCACGCTTTCATTAACAAATACAGTATACGCAAGACTCCAGTAGCAACGTTTCACAGCTGCAGATAGTGTTGACACTTCAGACATTTATTTTCTTCTAATTACCAACTAGACAGCGAAATTCCTCGTATTAGTTGTACGCACCTCCCAATGTGGCTATTTTCGCCAACGCTACCGCTAAATTAGCATGTTCCGATCACGCCTTTAAAGAGCGCTACCATTCACAAAAAGGCATAAATAAAGACACAATGTGGGATAGCGGAACATAGGAAGCTAATTCGAGGCATGCTAATTACTCCCCAGTATATGACAAAGAGCTTAAAAGGCCGGGCTTTTAACTGTCCTTCTGTGGAGCCAGCCCAAGTGATAAGCGGTTTCGATAATAAACAATTAATTAGCGCACGAGGATTTATTCTTTTGAAAGGATTCTGTTTATCCTTCTAGTGTTCTCCCGTCACATTGATTCTTCCCAGTGGCATTCAAATGTAGCTTTTGTTATAGTCTTCTGCCTGTTAGGCTTTAAAAGAGCGGCACTGTCTTTCAATAATGTGTAAGAATTCTGGAGGCTAGGGGCGTTTCAACCTCTACAGTGAAGTCAACTGAAGTCTCGCTGCCTTATAACAAAAAGTAAACAATTTTAGTAAGTCCTAAATTACGATGCACTAATGCTGTAGGAGAGAAAACGCTTTAGCTTTACTGTAGCTGTTAGTAAACGTGCACTATATGACTTTATAATGGACCTGCTTGTCTTCAAGGAGATGTTTTACCTGGAATCTTCCAAAGCAGTTGGCTATTTAAATTCTTTTTGTGTTTTTTCTTGAGTTTTCAGACCAAACAGACACTTATGACTGTGTTTCTTAAAGTGTGTATTAAGGCCTAGGATAACAAAGTTTGAAGCACGATATATCTACAGAGAAATATTGCGATGAATGATAATATTGAAACTACTTTATGCCACAGACTAAGATTAAAATAAAGCAGGATAATCCCAGCAAAACCTTTTTTTAAATAGACAGCATCATTAAAATGCCTGATCTGAAACAAATAAATAGCAGAATGAAGAGTGACTTATTCAGCCCTCTACAGCTCAAATCTTCATCTTACAGCTAAAATAACAAGAATCTCTCCACTTTTGCAAGAAAAAAAGTACCCACGATAAATATTGAGCCCAAAATATATTGTTCCGTCTTTCATATACTGAACAATAAATCGATATAGTAATTATCGTGACAGGCCTATGTGCATGCACTATGGTCTCCGTGCCACTGCCTCGTCCAATCCCTCTCAACAAGTGCGATGTGACTGACAAATCCCAAATATAACAGTAAAAAGTTGTTACACGTTTTTTTTTTTTTTCAAAATCATCTTCAATCATATAGATTTAGCCTTGTTTCAGTGATTAGTCTCACATTCTGCGTGTCCTAAGGCTCCCCATCATGATGCGGTTGTCAGTACACAGATCAGATACTGTGATATCTCAGTGTGCCTTCAGTCCACATCAAAGACCTGCTGATTCTTACATGGTCCAAGGTCCTGGAGCCGCCCACATCAATAATCTCCCCAGCACCAGGGCACATATCAAAGGTAACTGTGTCAACAATTACTCCATCGCTACGGGAATCAAAAGCAAAAGGACAGCGCTATCGGACTCTGGTGTACTCACTCAGTTTGACCATAGAAGATTATTGTTTTTCTCTTTAGATGTTTGCTCCGGAGTTGGAGGATCGATGTGAGCTAAGCCGACTTGAGCTGAGTGGGAATGAAGTCAAAGGCACGTGGTAAGTTGAGAAAGCAATAGGCTAATATAGTTGGTATTTACCGCTAATGCCGAGAGACAAAGTTAAGTGTTTTGTACGTAAAATGTCACTGGATTTGGAGTTTGACCGATGGCGGATAAGGTTACATGTAATAGCAGCTACTTGCCTGTATGCTTTTTACATGTTTACAATGCAGGTAAAAAGAGTTGTGAAATAGTCTAAAGCAAAAAAGCAAGTGTAGTGTGTCTGGATTAACAAATACAACTGATCGATTAATCTTTGAAAAGAAAAAAAAAAAGTGTTAAACATTTATGTCAGTAGACTGTAAGCAAAAAAAAAAGCATGTAGGCTATGTTCTCCAATAAATACTAGTTCACACAGATGAATGCTGTTGTTGTGTCCCTGGGCAGGACACGTAACCCCATCTTTCCCCCAATGTCTCAGTATCCTGGTGTATGAATGTGTGTGTGACTGGGTGTGCAATTCCTTGTTGTAAAGCGCTTGAAGGTAGAAAACCACTATATAAAAATGTGACAAAAAAGCATGTATTTGTGTTGAACTTCAGGGGCACAAGGTAACTTTTATAGTAAGAGTTTCGCCACCTGCTTGTCCCCCTGGAGATGTTATTGTTTTGGCTGAAATGTTCCACAGTATGGCATGAAACATTTCTATCATATCATTGTTTTATTACAGTTTTTTATTGCTAATTGCTTTGAAATCCTTGCCAGCAGGGTCGCATGTCTGTAACTTGCTGTGGAGATGGATTGAATTCCAAAACATTCCAGGCAAAGCATCATCAACAGCGCCATGGAGATAAACAGATGGTGTAGCCTGCAAGTTACACAGAGCACCTTTAAAATACTATCCCATTATTACACACCGAGCTTTGTCTTAACTAATAAACACTTTTAACAACTTATTCCCAAGTGCGCATTTCAACCACTTGCATCACCATCTTTTAGAATCAACATCCCCGAACCTTTCTACTTGCCCGACTGCAGTTCCAGTACAGAGTTCAGCTGAGCAATTTAAGGCGTCTGTGTACTTTTTAAAGGGCAACAAACTTTCCTTGATAGAGTCAAGGACCCTTCTCCCTCCTCTCCCCTACCTCGCCTCCTTCTTTAGCCTCAATGTCAACTCTTGTGTGTAAAATCCAACTTCTTTGCGCTATACCTTTTGCAACCATCGTAGCCGCGGGCCCATCCAATCTACAATACACCCCCACCCAGCTAAGAGATGAGGTAGATATTTCTCTTCTCTTGTATGAAATCTATGATGTGAAAAGATTTAATTAAGATAAAGCAAGGAGTTATAATTAATTTGCGTCTCTCCATGAGTCGGGCTTACTGTCAGGAACACAAGGAAAGACCTAGGCAGAATAAATTACCCAAGCAGCATGTGTGTCCACGTTTGTGCTACCCCCAACTTGAGCGAGAGGATGGGGAATGCTGGGATCTTGAGTTCTAACTGAGCTGATTGAGCAATGTTTTGTTAATCACAGTTGAGCCTGGGAGAGGGGGATATACCAAAATTAAGATGAATATGAAAAGGAAGCAAGGGAAGATATGAAGTGTCAAATATTGGAACAAAGACTGAACACATTGTTTGAGTAAAAATGAGTAAAATTGTCCACCACATTCATTTACTATATAAAGAAACTATTTCTTTGGGATGTTCTATCACCATGGAGACAAGCAGGTAATGCCATAGTCATATATTTTTATTTAGCAATATAAACGCTTGTAATTGAATAAATGCAAGATAGATGAGTTTAATACCATACTGTGGAACTATCCAGGCAACAGATAACATCACCGTAGAGCTGGAGACGCATGCTTGATCAGAAAAGTATATAATGCATCTTTAAAGAGTGAAGTAAAAACATAAAATTATAAGCAAACTGACACGGATTGACTTTTACATACATTTTATACTATGAGATCCCTCCTTTTCCCATTTCTAGGAACTATATTATAGCAATCCCAAAGCACATCTGAGTCTATTAAGTTGATACTGTCTGTCAGAATGAACCCCACGGGGAGGACTGTCGCAGACACATGTGAAAATGAATAATTGTCATCACCTGGGCAACTGGCAGCTATAGGTTTTGACTCAGATAGATGTGGTCACTGGAGACCTTGACCTGCTGACAACCCAATCTCCATTATAACCCGCCTGTCCCGCGTTCCTGGACCATAAAGCACAGTATTTGTCTTGTCCTTAGTCATCTAACAGGATCAAATCAAAGCTCCGACCAGGGACACACTTCACCTGGCTTCACTTTGGGTCTAGACATTTCAAGTCTCTATTTTATATCGTTTCGTACAATAATAAGAGACTTCACAGCTATTGGAAAGGAACAGGATGGGCCAGAACAGTAAAATGTAAAGGCTAGGCACTGTTATTTATAGAGCACATTACATACCATATAGCAACTCAATGTGCTTCTTTAGTAAGGAAGTGTTTAGTGGTTATTTCTGGATAAAAAGAGTGTACATACTTTTAATCACTCAGGGATTTTTGAGTAGTTTTCACACTTGCACATATACGACAAAACTGGGACAAAATCTAGACATGAATGTGGACTAAACCAGGATAAGAGCAGGACCAAACCAAGTTTCCAGGACTAAACTTAAGGCTAAAACCAGAACTGTGAATGAACTCTTATAATGAACTGGTCCTTTTTATTTCAGGCAGTTACTGCAGCTTATACTCTACCTAGAGCCCTGAGGTCAGCTGACCAGCTCCTGCTGGCTGTGCCCAAAGCCAGGCTCAAGACCAGAGTCTTTTCTGTGACAGCACCCAGACTACGGAACAGCCTCCCTCAGCCTGTCAGGTCCCTGTTAATGCAGTTTAAGACTAGACTAAAAACCCATCTCTTTCTCTGGTACTGAACACTAGCTAGACAGGATATCTTGGTGCATTGCTGTTCTTTTCCTATGTATCGTATTATCTGTTTATTTGTTTTTTGTTGAGTTTTATGTGAAGCACTTTGGGCTGCTGTTGTTAAATAAATAAACTTGAATTGAACTTTTAAACTCTAACTTATGATGTATCTGGCATTATTCCTGTCACAATTCCTGTCAATGTATTGAAATAGAAAATGGCATTTAAAGCTGTGTTATCCCACGGGTTGGCATTAAACTTACTTATTTTTCATTCCTTACTGTGAGTGGAGTCGCCTCACGACAAATCTGCCCTGTAACTTGGCCTGTTGGTGTGATTCGTCTTGACAAGTATCAGTGTAGATAAATACGTTTAATGCCACAGTGCGGAACATTCCAGGTGACATTTCCATGAAAACTGTGCACCCACCACCCCAAAACTGAAATATTCTCCTTTAAGCTTAGAGCATTTACTTCAAGTAGAGTTCCTTTATAATCCTCATTACCACGACCGATAAAGGCTACTTATTGCACATTCTGCCTTTAACCCTGGCCTAAAATGACCATAACACCCCCGCCGCTACCATACCGCGTGCACAAGCTTGGGGGGGCTCTGTACATGAAGCGTTCTTTGGAGGCTTTACCCATAAGTCCGGTGCTAATCCTCTTGGCATGGTCGCCCACTCATCTGCCACCCGACAACTGTTTTATCAGCTGACGACAGGGCATAATGACTCCGCCTCCAACCAGACCAGCGCCATGGTGGCTTCCAAAGACACAGCAATTAAACACGGCTTTGAGAGTTTTTTCCTCCACTCCACCCCTGATTATAAGGCATTCATTGTGAAGGATTTTGCAGCTATTTGCGATGGTGCCTCCTAAATGTGCTTTTTGCAGTCTTGTGAGTCTAACCGTTCTAATTTGAGGAACAAATTCTTTCACTTTCTGTGGAGAGTTTTTGTGCTAATAAGGGGAAACTCATCAGCAGCGTTTAAAAATGCACACTCCTCAGAACCTTCCCTCTGATTTTCTATAATTAACCATTCAGGGCCTTGACTCTTAAGACACGTTTAGCTAAACCGACCACGCTCCACTGCTAGTAGTAAGTAGTATTGCCATGATGCTAAAATTTCAATACTAAGGAATAGACTCAATACTCAATACCGATTTCGATGATGATCACGATGCTGCTCACGATAAATTGTAGTACTTTCTTTTATATTACCATATGGTGTTATATCTGTGTAATCCCTCACTCGTCCAGGTACGTTCGATTGTGGTCCATGTGCGTATACTAGTCTATGTGCTCTTATACTTGTTCTGATACTTTACTCGCTATTGAGGGACTACTATTGTTTGACCTCCTGCGCACCTTCATTTAAACAGTCGCCTGAACGCTCACCATTCTTTTGATACCTCTGGCACTCACAATACAACTGCAGCTCAACAGGAAAAATACCACTCATAACTTTTTTTTTCGGTTAGTTTCAAGGCTTTTTGTCTGCTTTCTCCACACAATCCATTCACATTAGAGTGTTATTACTAAAACATGAGGTCAGCATTGAACCAAATCAACCTACTCAAGCCCACTTAAAAAAATCACCTTCCCTCTCCAAGTTAATTTAATGGCGCTGTACTACATTTTTACTGTCTTAAAAATGTGAGAAGCAGAACTACTTCATTTTAAACTGTTTGCAGTGGTTCAACGTTATTCCTCACTTACCTTATGCATTCGGAGCATCCTAATTATTAACAATTATGAGTTATAAGTGCTTTTCACAACTTTCAGAAACCAGAGCTGAGTTTTGCTGTCACGGTAACACTATAAGACAATAAATCTATAATTAGATGCAGACAGCACGCAGTGTACTTATTTTGACCTCAAGAGCTGCTTATACAATAGATCTGAATTGGGGCCAAACAAGTTTAGCTCAAATACATGGGAAAAAATCAGGTGCAGTGCTTTTAACCTTATCGTTAATATGTCTACGATGTTGTAATGTGAGAGCAAGTCTGACATTGTGACCAGTATATCCCAAATGACCCAATTTCTGCCAACACCCATTCATCTATGCCGTATTCTAGTGTCATATTTGGGTTAGGCCTAATTGCCCCGCTAATCTGCACCCTGCTAAATGACCTGGAGAGCTGCACCCCTCAAGGCTAGCTTAAGTGCTGATTGGAGGTCTGGCTTTTTTTTGTTTTCTTTGGAACATTAAAAAGTAAGGGGCCGCTGATGGAAAGCCTACAGGACTATTGGAAATGTAATTAAGCCCTAGGAGCGGCTTTTAAACGCTTGACTAACGCAGAAACAGGCTATGGCCAAAACTTTAATACATGGGAAATGAGCAGTGTGATCGATAAGAGAAGTTAGACCTTTTTTAGCAAGCAAAGTCAATGGCCGTTCCAACACGCCCTCACGGCTGCTTATTTTCCACAGGGGAGACCAATTCTGAGACGATATTTGTTTCGAAAAAAGCTAACTGAGCTATTTGAGAGACATAGTGATTCAAAGAGTCAATTTTGTGCCATTAAAAACAAAAAACAACGGCAAACTGCGGCAATTGGATTCCATTGTTACAAATAGAATGGAGCACCCAGAATGGCAGTAAACAGAATTTTGTGCTGAGACTGAGTTTGAGAGATGCAGCACTGATTTGGAGTTACTTAAGGCAAACATCTCGAGCCAGAAACAATTTGTGCTATAATAGGGTTCAAAATGCTTATATAATTAATCTAATCTATTCATTTAAAGACACTGTAACTAGTTAATTTTAATCATTTTGCAGTGGTCCAAATTTTTCCTCGCTTACCTTATGCGGTCCGACCATCCTAATTATTCACCGTGATGAGCTTATAAGTACTTTTCACAACTCCAGACCAGTGCGTAGTTTGTTTGTTTTTTACAGTAAAGCTAAGAAAGTGTTCTATAACTGTATTTTAATGTGTGTTCACCTGCCCAGGAACTGCAAATGGAAAGTAGCAGTAGCTAAATCTGGTAAAAATCATCTTTTCTTTTGTAAGGTTAATGAATTTGTACATGGTTCCTGACAAATAAAGAATAAATAAAGAAAGAACATCAACTAGCACACTAACACATACTTCCTGAATATATATCTTCATACTTAGATGCAGACAGCACGCAGCAGAGTTACTTTGACCCCAAGAAGAAATATGAGCAATTGCATGGGGGATTTTTGAGGCAATTATGAACCAAAACAATGATAAATCTAAGTTCTTACCTTTTTTTTATTTAGCAAATTTCAATCCATTTTTTTTCCAATTCCCTGCATCACTCTACTATAACTTTTTTATTGGAGCAAAATGACAGTTATTCACAGTCCTGACCAAACCCACTCATCCCATTGCACCAGTAATTTGATGCAATTTTAAACTGACATCTTTTACAAACTCAATTTCTACAACCGCCAAGAAGCCGAGCAATTATCCGAAACACATTTTGTTCACTGGTCTCTGGTCATTTTGTCCGAGACATCAATGGAATAGTCAGAACTGTATCATTAGAATCATCCTTTTGTTTCTTCACATGTTACCAGGATGAAAAACTACCTTCAACTAGTATCCCTGTCTGCCTGTCTGTCAGTATGGTTGAAAAATACCCTCACCGAAGTCTATCAAACTGTGCCTCTGCTGATAAATATGCATGCTAGCAGCTTGAAAACCAGATGTTTCCCTCCAATTAAAGCTTGCCGCGATGCACCGCTTTGCAAATAAATTGTTGCTTTTTTAATTAACGGCGCATGCTAGCGGGCACAGAAACCAGTAAAAACAATGCAACCGCAGAGAGTAAAAGAATGGCACATCACAAGGGCAGGCAGGGAGGGAGGGTGCGGAGAACAAGGTGAAAGAAGAGGCTTTGAACTTGTGACCGGCCAAGAACTACTGAAGAGATCTACTGTGAAAAGTCTGTGCAGTTTGGGTGAGCCAACCAAAGCGCAGTGTGAAATGGCCATAGCTGACAGCACACAGCTTAGCCAGAATGAGACGAAAGAAATATCATGTAGTCGGAACACAAAGACGTTGCTTTTATTCCATCTCCTTATTAAAATTACCATTAGCCATAGCCAGAGTCGTGAAAGAGTTAACAGTTGCATCAAAAGCAACTGGGACAAGCTGTCAGGAGCAGTGGGCAATTTCTGCATCTAACTAATGGCATTCCAACACTCTTCATCATAAAAGCTGATGAAGAAATTATACCAACTAGATACATGACACATGGTTATACTGTGCATAGCGACATAGCAAAATATGGTTTGGATCAACTGATAAGCTACTAAACCCATAGTATGCAACTTTTTAGCCAGAAAAGAGGTGATGTGCACTCTCTAGAAAGTCGCATACTGTACTGTAGTTGTTTTTTTCTGACACAATTTTTATGCAAGTCGAAATAATAACATCAGATCATGTCTAATATATTACAAATAGCTTCATAGCCAGTGTAGCCTCATTGCGTTCCTGAATGAATCACAATAGTCAGGCCACCTCCTTATGCATAAACAGCAGATTAAGGGCATTTGCACCCTGCACAAAGGAGACTCACTTGGGATAGAATGACTCTGCATGTTTAAATGCAAAACCGGGAGAAGTCACAGATTACAAAATTATTCCCTGAACACACTCTTCTTGAGCAATACTTACGGCTAGTATTTGACAAAGACTGAATCCTTAAACCATAAATGTAATTCATAAGTGGAACCTACACAATCTAATAGCTACAATGTGCATCAACAATGAAATAAAAGGTGTATAGCATAGCACAAAAAGGATTCGCCTACACTTATCACTTCACTGCCCACTGCCTTGGTCACAGCTATCAAACGTAACACTTGCGATGCAGCGCCGATTAAATCAAGTCATCAACTTTCCTCTCATCAAAGTCTTGAATGGATATGTCTACGTGCCCGCCTTCCCGATCCCACCCTGTACGTAGCACCCTCCAGCACCCCGCGTCCACTTCAAAGGCACCCGTCCCCAGATTATTATTTCACCTAAACTACTGCGGGTCGACCCAAACAAGCAGAAGAAACCACAGAGGACTTACCATCAGGAGGCTGCGCCGGTGTGAAGTGGGGAGGTTTGTCTGGAAGAGATAAAAGACAAAAGGATTTTAGTTTGAATGGTTCACAGACTTCCCAAGGGGTATCAGGGCCTGTAATTGAGTCACAGCAATACAAGAGATACACAGGCTTGGCTTTTGACTGTGAGATACCCCCCAGGACCCTCCCGCTGAGCCTATGGACAGGGGAAGCTCTGATAGTGGGATCAAGGTGTTTTTTTCACTCATTGTTCCATACCTGTGATCCATAAAGCTCATTACATCAGGCTGTGCGGTTAAATGCTACTACAGAGATTAAAATTATTACCTCATGCTAAGGGGTGAATTTGCTTTTCTGAGCTAAGTTTGAGTCACACACCTGCGATGCAATTTGTTGTTTAAGTGTTGTGGCATAAGGCACTCGTAAAAATTTAACAAGCTACAAAGTCAGCGCAGGCAATTTCTTTGGGTCAGTTTCACTTTAATGGGTGATACTTTCAAATTGCGTTCTGAAAAAAACTAAATATAGCAGGATTCATTAGCCAAGTTGGTGGTTTCCAGAGCGTTGAAGGTGATGACGTCATACGCCCATCAGATCATATATATTTTAGTGATAAGAATTCACTATTTTACAGGACAAATCAGCATTTCGACCATATTCATTTTAGTTGTTCATCTGAAAAATAGGCTATATCAAATAATTAGCATGTTTAAGATATGCAAAATGTGAATATTGGGTATATCGTTTGTCTATCGATCCGGAGGTTAGTGGTTCAAATCCCGCTCTAGACATAAATATCATTGGCAGGGTGGTCATACGCACTGACCCACAGATGAGTGCTTGCGTTGTGTCCTTGGGCAAGATACTTAACCCACATATGAATCTGTGGGTGAATGGGTGAGTGATTCTTTAACGTGAAGCGCTTTGAGTGCCTTGAAGGTGGAAAAGCACTATATAAAAATGTATAGCAGATTAGATAAAAATTGTTACATATTTTGTCTATATTGTGTGGGTATTTTTATTTTTTATATTTTGTACAGTCCTTTACATTTGCGTAACACTTGTTTACCATATTTCTGTCAGGTTGTCAAAATATCATCTGGTTAACCCTATCTGGTTACTACACTTTATGATAAATTTTTGTCACGCCTCTTATTCATTTGCCATCAATTTGTAGAGGTGCTAAGTTTTAGCTACAACCCACTGATAAGAATGTATATTTGAAACGAGAGCACTCTAAATACAGTAGATAGATACATAAAACATACATGTACAGAGCATGCATAATGAATGTCTTGTGGTGGTGTTACATAGCATAGCTGGTCGTCTTCGCATTAGCCAAGCACTTTTCTTTACCACAGTTAGTCTGAAATATTATCCATTTTCAAATCACTGTACTGTAAATTCCCGCAATCCTGAATCTTGCCAATTTCTAGGTATGCACAAACAAACAAGTACGGTGACATAGTGATCATTTTTTACAAAAATCGTGAGCGAAACCAAACTGCAAAGTACAAATTTCACCCTGCACACTGAAACCACATGTAAAATCAATCACTTTTTCTCTTCAGGTATAGGATGTCCTAAATGCTTTTCTTTGGTCGAGGTATGAGGCGATGACATAAGACGTGGTGGTTACAAAGCAGCGAGTAACCGGATATAAGGTGTCAGGTTAGCTAGACCACATACTTACACTCAAGGGACAGTCCTGACAAACCTGCTGTAATCTGAAACACCACGGTGTAACACACTGCTATTGGGAGATGTGAGGAGAATCTGGAAGAAATAGTGCTTTTTAAATTGTATTTGATCAAAAATCCAAATCGCTACGTGGATGACAGCTGGATTCAGATGAAAATTCAAGATCTGGAAGCCGTTACTGCACCGTGGATCCAAACATCAACTTCACACAGGAGGAGGCCAAGGAGAACAAATTTATCTTCTTCTTGCGCAGTAATGAGAGTAGAGTGTTTTATTTTCATTGAGCAAATATCTAAAAACATATAAATTTACAGATATTTTTTGGTGGTTTTCAGATTCTATAATGTGATTTTACCCATGACTCCCATCTGTATTGAATAATATTGGCCAACAGAATGAAGTGACATCATCTGAAACTCAAGCAATAGAGGCTACATCTGTATACAACGATAATACAACATCTAACTGTTAACAATTACCGCGCCAATCATCAAACACTTGCAGTACTGATATCATGAGTTTCTGGTTGGTAACGATGACTTAACACGTAACCACTCAATTATCATCATGAGGGTGGAAACTAAAGAGGTCTATTGGTTAGTAGTGTTCAGTCAATCATTATGAAGTTAGCAATGAATGTATTTCTCTATTATTAAGGCAGAAAAACCAAATGGCAGAAGACAAACATGTGATATAGTAAAGTAAAAGGAATACTCAGCGATGGAAAATGCAAGTTTGAGATTCAGTCATGATTAATCGTCAGCTTATCTATTTTTCGTGTTAAATGGCAGCGATCAGTTAAAGTCTGTCTTGTTTACGTGCAAGAAATCAATTCATGAGATTCCTCGTCCTGTTATATGCAACATTCGTAGGATTTTTTCTCATTCACAAGACATATTATTTTGCTTTAAATTGTTAATCGCCATGGCAGAGTTCCCATTTATTCATCATTTCAAACACCATGGATATTGAAAGCTATTTTCTATTTTTAAAAGAAAACCTGCACTTTCTTCGGTTTCCATAGTTACCATACATAACACCTTCATGTAAACGCCATTAGATTTTCAAGATTAATGAAATGAGTCACCACGAGTCATTTTTCTCAGACCACAGGTTTTAATAAATTGCACTAACTTCCCAACTCTTTTGTATTCCCAACAAATGCTTCATTCACAACAGCCCAGCAGTCCTCCCTGTGACGTATTTTCTCTATTGAACAAAATAAAACACATCAAATCAATTACACAGCTAACTAATTTTTCCATTTCCTGACTCATCACGTGCTCCCCTTCGAACCTTTTCTCGCAAGTCGGGTGATAACCGCTGGCGTCCTGGCTGAGTTTTAAATTTAGGTTCCCTTCAAATTGCTTGTCAACAGATGAGGCTTTGGGGCAAGAGACTATGGGGAACCATTGTGGAGAGAGAGAAAAATGAGCAGAGGGGATGTGAGGAGGCGAGGCGGGTGCTACAGAGGTGAATAATCAAGTGCCTGCTCCAGCGCTTCTGCAGTCACTCATGACCGTTCCTATCTGCGGGGGATTTTCGCAACACATATCAAGGGTGGCGAGCTGGAATTGCCATGGAGGAGACACAATGGAAGTTCAAACGGACTGTTGCTACTGCCTCTGTACGTGTGAATATATATGTGAACAATGTGTGGGTTTCGTGCAACTTTTCATCAAAAAAAACGAAAACAGTGCCATAGTCTAATAGTCGAATTTGGCTATAGTCCAGATCAAAATTTTGCCTCAAGAGTCCTAAGTCTTGAGCAGTTTGAGTATGAATGTTCAAGAATGTGTTAAATTGTGGGTCTTATGGGGAGCTATATGCATGCTGTGTATTTGGTAAATTATTGCTTTGAACACCACTAACATCTGAGACCACAGCACATATACAATTTAATGTCAAAGTGCGTCAGATTATAGTTCAGAGTGAATCCTATCTGCTAAAATGGTAGGTGAGTGCATTACTTTTGCAAATTTCCATTTTATTTTGCATATTTAGCGTTGTCCACATAGTCAGGTCAGGCACAGAACAAGCCACTTTTATTTTGACTATTTTAGTCTTCCACAGCAATGCTTCCACCACTGACAGAGAACAGGACATTGGCCACAATGCCTGGACTAAAAACATACAGGAGCTTCCTGTAAACGTCAAATCCGTCAAACAGCCAAATGCTTCCGTTAGACCTCTTTAAACACAGCCCTCTTCCACTTATTGTATAGTTCTATTGTAAATTTGACTTAAAAATTTTAGTTTTAATAACAATATGCAAGGTTAAGTCTTATGTACTGAAATCTTGTTTTTACAAATGTAACGCTACCTTAACAATGTTTCAGTGAAACTGTTAAATGATAAATGATGTAAATGAGTGATGGTGTGTGGAGAGAGATGTATTGCACCCTGTGTGTGGTTCTGTTGTTTACTGTGGTGTGAGCAGCCCATTGGTCTAAGAAAAATTTCTCCTAAGGGAGACAAATAAAAGAAATCTTGAATTGAATTGATCTTGACTTCAATTTAAAAAGGGGGTACGTCTATGTTAAGTGAATGCATTATACACTTCTATACACTTGTATAAGTCTTTAATTGCTCACTTTTTTGATTGATCAGTTGATGTTTTTTTTTATCTTTATTTATACAGAGGAACCAACTGAGAGCACTTAGGCACCCTGTTTAAAATTAAATACAAACAGAAAAACTAACAAAACAAACAAGTATACAAGTTCATATAAAACATTAAAAGCAGGTGCAGGTGTGTGTATAAAAGTTTGTTACCAGATTATTAAATTGCAATTGTGCCACCAAAGTATCCTGTTTTGCTTTTCCTCAGAGTTTATTCCATTTTTGTGAAGCAAAACAGCTAAAAGCCTCTTTCCCGTCTCAGTTTTGGTGCAGCTAGTCCTCAGCCTTATGCAGTCCTGTTATCTGGTATTAAATGTTCCATTATCAATGATTAACAAGCAGGTGAGGTATTCTGGCAGTTTTTTCTCATAGATACATTTTCTACAGTGATGTTCTCTTCTAATAGACGATGATGGCCCACTTTTTCATAGAGAATACAGTGATGGGTCTCTTAGTTGACCAGAATTTTGATAAATCAACGAATTACTTGGCATTATAAGGATTCAGAGGTGAATTGTGAGTTTATTCTGCCCTATTTAATGTAGTAGTTTTAGCACAAAATCCTATGCGCTTGTGGTCCTGTGAATGCAGTTTGCTCAGATACATTTTCAGATTATAGATACTCAATAGTTTTTGCTCGCTCCACGTCTAACCAATTTTAGTCAACTGATGAAAGGATGTCTTCAGTCGACCAAGACTTAAGTTTATCATATCACTAACCTGTATCCATATTAGTTACGTTCTGAGTGCTCAAGGCAACTTTAATCTGCTACAGACTAATTTACAGATTAGAGAGTTTCATGTTATCCAAGTACAAAAAAACTCGCTCACGATGTGCAGCTTTACAGATAAAAAGTTCAGGCACACGTCAATTTGTTTTGACTCAATGAGACAATCAATTTGGATATCAACAAAGAAAGAACTATTCTAGCATGAAACCCAAACAGCCTGCTCTCAGCGCTGTAGGCACACACCAGAACAGCCACACAAAGAGAAACAGCTTTGACAGTGTTGGGTACAGAGCAGACTGCCATGCCAACCATAGCTAAATGATTTCTTCACATTTCCATAGTGAAAGAACGAGATAAGGTCTTCCATAAACATATCGGGCTTCCCATCTCTGTGTGCACTCGGCGAGCTGCGTGCCTTCCCCGCGCCGGCTGAATGTCACAACACGGCCATCATTCACCCTATATCTCCCACAAATCAATACGTGTCTGACTCTGACATTTAGCCCAGTGCAGGAGAAGGGGGCGGGTTTGGGCTCAGCAGCGATAATAATGTAAGGTTTTGAATGCAACAAGAAAATATCAAATTGACAGAAATGTATGATAATGATGTTAAATGGCAGGTTAAAAAGATGCCATGATCTGAACTCAATTTTCTGTAATATAGAACGCAGGTATGAATGAACTGGTGTTATTGGCATCAGGGAATGCAGAGGCAGTTTCAGTGGCGGTCATCTGGACAATGTTTTTGCGATCAAGACATTTCGGCTCCAATCCAGAAGCTATTCAGTTTGATGGTACTGGCTTGAAACACTGGGCATTTATCCGAACCTGAGTTGACTAAGTCTTGCCCCAAAGGAAGGAGTTTAGAGCCTATTGGCTGGCTGTTTCACTTACCACTTTGTTAAATATCAGGGAATTTATTTGTATCAGAAAAATACACATTATATTGGGCCGATATTATATATTTTTTTCAAATGTTTTTGTTTTACTTTCAATGTAAACACATGTTGTTAGCCGTCAGTCACACGCGTCCACGCATGCTCCATAGCTTAAAACTTTTGCCCGGTTGACGTAATTTTTCAAGCTGAAAATTTGGCTCTACATATGTATACATATTCATTATAAGTACAACAAATTATATCAATTTGTACACGTTATAACAGGTTATGAGCCTTACCATATATTTTAAAATATGATACTGACAACAGCAAGTGTCAAAGCAAAATCATGTTAGACCCAACATTCCTATGGCAGTCAAAAGCAATGAAAGTCAGATACTAATCGATATTAAAACTACAATCAAAACTAGATTTACAGATAGACTTATAGATAGACTAGATACATTTGAGCAAGTATCGGTACTAAAAAAGTCACATTCACAGGACAGAAATGAACCTTTCCTGAATAGCTTTAGAAAGATCTTAAGCTGTATCACAGCCACTTATATGTTTAAGTATAAAACCATATATACACGCTCCTGAACCACAGCGGAACCTACATGGACAACTGAGGGATTACACGGATATAAGGCCACGTGGCAATATAAAAGAAAGTACTATCATTTAATGTTGAAAATGACATTCTATTGTCTAAATAAAGAGTGTTTTTGTTATCATTGCAGCATCAGAATCAGTATTAAGTAGTTTATTCCTTAGTATCAAGTTTGAATTTTTAGTACAGTGACAACACTACCTATAGTAGAATAAATTCACGACTTCACGGGAACCTAATCCTATTCCTCCTATAGACAATTCGAATATGCTGGCAAACTGTATTTTGTTTTTAATGTTTGTTGTTGTTTCGGTGAGGCAATAACATGTAAATTATCTTGCTCTGGAGGACTGGAGGACTCACAAACTCAATTTCAACTTTAGCCCTTGAATCAAAATTGCAACTGGCTTATTAGTGCATAATATTGTGCTTGGAAATCAACCCGTGCTCTCAAACCTCCCACAAGTTTGCAATTGGCTTGGATTTTAACATTTCTGTTCCAAACTTTACGAACTGGTGCCGACTTTATCTTGGAACTCATATTCTTTTCCCCATTACGGCTTAATTTTTAGTAATGATTCTAATATGTTTGTTGATTTAATTGTGTTATTGATTCATGGTCATCTGTCCAGCCCTGGCGGTCACCTTCGCCTTCACTGCCGCTGATGTATGACGCTCTGGTGATCAAGTCTGTGCGTGGGTGCTTTTGGCATGTCTACGCTACATGTTAACTGCGTGCTTGGCCCCTTATGGTAGCTACACAAATTGCTAGCTCGAGGTTGTAAGTACTCTAACCTCCTTCTTCTCACTTCACTCTCTCAGATACGTCAACATATAGCAGCATTATCTCTGGCCCTATCCCGCTGTCCTTGTGGTCTTATGCTGAGGGCTCTTGGCAGCATAATAGAGCCCATTTCAGTTCATCAATTTCTGGCAAACGGATTTCTTTTCACTCAGTCTGTTTGGAGGTGAAGATTGGTCCCCTTTAACTCGCTCGGTATTAAATCTAATAGAATCTGTCTGGCTCAAATTGATTCGGTCGCACAGACAGGTTACAAATGAAGTAAGCCCACCCCTGCCATGGACACCCGCTAATTAGATGGACAGGGGATAAGGAGAGAATGCAGAGAGAAAAGGATTTATACAGTATGATTGTTTGCTATAAGGTTTCAAGAAATAAGAACTCTCAGTATTACAGAAAGCTAGTCTGGGTCTGAGTGTGGTAATCTATGAATAATTGCCAGTTAGACACAGACACCACCGCACATTCAGACCTTTGTGCCTGTTTTAGAGCATGCTAACCATAGACCACGTGTGTCAAACTCAAGGCTCGCGGGCTAAATATGGCCCTCTACATCATTTTATGTGGCCCTCGACAGGGTGAATTAAAAGGAATGATGGTCTTAAAGTGTCATTTTATCAGGAGACACGCCGTTACACAGTCTTATTTTAAACATCTTCGCAAATGCTTATGTAATATTTGTAACTTGAAGAAGTGATGAATACAGAAACAGTTAATTAACAATTTTTAAAAGTAGTTACATGTATTTTACGCCTGGCCCTTTAACGGCAGCCAATTTGCTGATGTGGCCCTCGGTGAAAATGTGTTTGACACCCCTGCCACAGACTGTATATATAACTGGACATAGCTAACCTGCTATCAGCCACGTTTCAAATAGAAAGTGAGCATATGTTGCGCTTTTGGCTCCATTTTCGACTCTGGCTCCAATTCATTTTACATTAGGAAACAGTCACCCCACTCTCCGTAAATGCTGCTGTCAGGCTCGTCATTTTGGTCTTGAAGTGTTTGTGTTGACCCACTCTACGTGATACTGGTATTTTTATTTTGCTATTGTGTCTGTAAATCAAGGTGTGAACATTAATAAGAGCAACAGGTTTGAGTGACAGTATTGCTAAGCGCCTGCCCCCCCCCCCCCCCCCCGCTAAACCTGCAGTGTGGGCGGTTGGTTTCTATGATACTCGCGATCCGAATTTCAAATATACAACCTGGCGCCAAATTCATCCCGTAACTGCTAGCCTCGATGAGCGTCGTTTGACTGGGGCCAAATGCAATGGGTGACGTCACACTCACTTAGTCCACTTCTTTATACAGTCTATGATTCTACCTATCCTATACAGAAAGTCAAAAGCAAAGCTATCTTAGACTTTAATTATGGATTAAGTGTGATGTATTGCTGAAGTAAATATAGCTGATGAAACGATAATATTGAAACCAAACCATAAAACTGAATTATCCCCCAAAAAGTTTTCTAAATGTACAATAGTTTGTAGTTATAATGAGTCATAGAAGTATGTAACTCAACCTTCTACAGCTCAAATCTCATTATAATGCAGAAAATTTGCCAAAAGTGTCTAATTAGTACAAAGAAAAAGTACCCACAGTAAATACTGACTCCCAAAAATTATAGTTCAACCTATGATGTATTGAGCGATAGATAAGCTGATATAGTATTTATTGTGACAGGCCAAGCGTAATCATAGTAATAATTAGTGATGGGCAGTTTATGTTATTATAATGTCGAAACGTTGAAAAATCATCAAATTAAAAAGTAATTGGGGCCTATAATAAGTTTAAATGTTTAGTACAATTCTCAGAGAAAGAGAATTGGCAAATTTTACAGCTAAACCATATTTTCTTGCAATGCCACAATTGTTATTCAACTAACAACCATCATTTTAATGTTTGCTATTAATTTATCAGTAATGTGTATATACACTGGACTTCTTCTATAAAATACACTATGTTCACATCAAAACAAGTGTGGAAAAGGTGGCTAGCTGCAGGGAAAAGACATAGAAATTAACTAAGCACCTTATTAATTTATACAAGGCTTTGTTTGTTGTAATAAAGCTTTGTTCCTAATGATGGGACATTTTAATCACGGCATCAGAGCGAACACACAATCCAATTAGTTTGGGTTTAGTGGCTCGATATGCTGTAGTGAGTGAGGACAAGAACTCTTTTAAAGGTTACCTTGTGTTTGGCCTGCCCCTGTTTCAAATATTTGCAGGGTTTATGAAGTTCAGAGGTTCTTTGTGTACTTACACTAGCCCTTCCACAGTGAACACACAGTTTGCAGAAGTGGGTAGTCCTCAGTTACATTTACTTTTATTTTTTTAAGAAATTGTACTTCTGGGAGTACTTACTTACTGGAGTGAAAGTATAGGTTAGTCTTCACTGTGAGTAAGTCAATGAAAAAGCTTTATTGTGACAAGATTAAAGGATTTACGTACTTTTTAATATTTTGTCCTTCCAATTCCATATATTTTACATTACAAATCAGATGTAAACTTATATTCACACAGTTCCTCTTACATTTACACATACTTCACTATTTTCTTGTACTTTTTACTTCTACTTGAGTAATCTTACATTACTCTTACTTAAGTATTTGACAGTTTTACCCTCCTCTGACTATTTGAACTCAGAGGGCAAAAAATAGCTCTACATTCAAAGTAATGTGTAAGTAATGTGGTTTAAATAAATGACTCCATATATACTGCAATAAAGTATATACGCCAAGCCATAAAGGAAAATAAATGGCATGTTAAACTACCTGTGAAAACATGAATGACAAAACAATAATAATGAAACTGTCAAAAGTCAATCTATATGTGATCAGAAACCCATGTCCTTGTCTGCCAGTTTCAATTCTAGATAATAGAGAGTGTAGTGTCAATAATCCAATACGGGAAACGTCTGTCAAATCAAGATGCAAATCAGTCCACTTTATGCAGCAAAGCACTGACTACAGTGAGCCAGGAAGTAAACAGAAATATCGCCTTGAACATGTGCAGATATGTTATTTCAAAGCTAATGCGTGAATGTATTCATATTTCATACAAATCATGAGTCATGTCCTTTTCAGTATTGTACTGTATGGCCAGAAGTTGTTAGAGATATTTGCGTACACAACCTGCTACAGCCCATGAAGAGTGCATTTTTTGAAATGTTTAAATAATGTATAACACCCAAAGCTACTCACATGAAAGCCTACAAGCAGAAAGTGTAAACAATGTGTGTGATAGTTTCAGTGTAGTTAGCTCCTCCCTTCAGATAGATATAAGGCAGTGTCCACCAGAAATCTGACCAGAACTGAAAAAGCAGCTTGGATGACTGAGGGATTACACACATCTAGTCACATGACAATATAAATAGTGTCTTTAATAACAGCACGTCTTACAATCAGTTTGACTATTTCTCCAAGTATCAAGTCTACGGAAAACGGACACTTTAAGTAAATGACCAGCGGTAGAGTATTGACCCAGATATTTAAAATTGGTCACTCATGAAAATGTACCCTTTGGCAAATCGTCCACTTGAATGTCATTCATTATGCACTGGCCCATTTTCCAATCACTCCATATTACCATAAATTCTTTCCTTCTAATTCGGTTAATAATTATAATCATACCAATGCAACAGTCTAGCTCATTCCTGCAAAGCTGCTAGGAATTTCCCCTTTTAGCACATTCACAGAAGGTTTCCAACCTAAAGTAAAATAGGTGAGGAGACTGAATGAAAAATGATCCAGTGTAAACAGATTCAGAAGAAAAGAGCGAAAAAAAAAATCCAGTTCACTAAAGTTCAAGCCAACGCAGCTCGTCTGGCATGAATGATAAATATGACCGACTTCTAAATAAATGAATGTTCTTCCAAACAGCCGAGCAAAGTTTCACAGAGGTTGCGCGTCTAGCTTCTCTCTCCCTAGCTGCAATTTAATCTCCATTTAATACCTCATCTTTCAACTTGTAGTAAATGCCAGGGCTTTGGAGGAGAGATATGAGGGGGATGTCAGAAGCCTGCGGACACACAGCATCAAGGACGATCCGACGAGGAGAAAGGACAGAGATAGGACTCAGGTGGGATCAGCTACAATGTTAACACCACTGTCCGAATACTAATACAGCCAGAGTCACCCAAGAAGGAGACAAATACAAGGGAACTTTGAAAGGGCTTTGTGCAATTTAAAACAAAGAGGGATTCTGGGGACGCTTTCTAGGTAATGTTTTGGCAAGACTGTTTCGGTTAGGGTTAGAGTTAGAGTTGAATTAAAACAATGAAGAAATACAAGAGAAAGTTTTGTTAATCTAAAAAAAAAAAAAGTGCAAAAATTAACAATTCAACTTCAATTCAATTCAAAATTCAAGACCAAACATAGCCTTCAAAGGTGTACTCTTAAGAATACTCGACATCAACTTGGACTTCAAACCAACCCTTAATAGAAGATATGAAAAGAAAGTAGAAAGAAAGTGTTTTGCTTTAATGCTCCCGTCTTGTTCTGTAAAGCAGTTTGAACTTCTTTGAATACTAATTGTGCTCAACAAATACACCTGCTTTGCCTTGACTTTTTAAACGTCTGAATTATCCATTTCCACTTAATATTTAGCACCTAATTTCTTTTATTTTGTTTTGCCAAATTAGGAAATAAATAGTACTTGTATGCTTAAGTAACTTTTAATGCAAACAAGTGTTACGGGTTTACAATGGATAGTGCTGCACAATTATTACAAACAAGTCACAATTTGAGTTAACGTATTTATCAAATCGCAAAGACTGCAAATATTCAGACTGTGTACTCTGTAGTTTCTATACCACTACCAGTATTTATTATTAGTTTAGCAGTTAAGCTCAAAATCGTTTCTCAAATGTTATCGCTCTGTAATGTGCACGGTGAACTGAACCCACATTTGAAACACACATCATAATCGCAATACTTTTCAGAAAAATTCTAGTGTGCCCTGTGTAATCTCTCAGTTGTCTATTTTAAAAGAAAGTTTAATGTTACCAACTGGACAAAAGTTTTAGACTTCCCTGACAGCCATACCCCCATTCAGACCGACAGCTTGTGCACAGCTGTCAAACTAAAGTATCAAAATGCACGAGTGAACCACACAGAAGTTAGATGTAGTGAACTGATGTGTTTGTGTGAGGCACGTACAGTTGTTGAGGAAGAGTAGAACGGCGAACCCCAGTGTGGACATGGCCAACAGGATCAGGCAGATGTTGCATGGTATCATGAAGTACCGCACCACCAGAGAAACCTTGTGTTGATACCTCCTGTCCCGCTCCGGAGGTGGCGAGGGGTAGTGACAACCATTCATACTCCACTCCAGAGACCCCCTACCCTCCATGCCCGAGGACACACCGGGACGGGGCGGTCGCCGGGAGTTACCCAAGGACCCGTTGGAGAAAATGATGGCGGTGAAGTTGATCCAGAATATGAAGAAAAAAGTAGCGGTGAAATCTGTTGCGTTTCAACTGGGATTTTCAATGGTTTCCAGGCAACACATTTTTACCTATAATAACATCCATTTAAGTGGAAAACCCTGCAGACAGAGACATTGGACTTTTCACAGCCCCCCACCTGTCCGTGCTCCTTCCATTGTGAGGCGCCTGCTGGGAGAAAGACTCTGTAATGTGCGGTACTGTGTGCGTATACTCCTAGTATCTTATACTTACATTGGGAACATGTGTGGTTTCAAGTGGGTGGTTGTTTTTGTAAAGTGTGTGCTTTGAATTTCTACTGTGCCCGCGTGGATGCGAGTAAAAGCCAAAAAAATTATGATTAACCACGTGGGTGTTTTTAGTCATGTATCCAGCAAGAAAACTTCCAATGATAAATCCACAAAAACGGAAACTCCCTCCCTTTTCCTCCAAGTGCCCGGGTAATTAGACTGGAACCCCTACAGCGCACCCCTTGTCAAAAGTTCAGAAATTTTCCAAAGAGGTGACAGCGGTGGATCTTTCCTCACTGTTATAGACCTCTTGGGAAAGCTGGGTTAGCTGCTCCCTTGGCGATTCATTTTCCAATCCTTGCGTTCTCTCTTTTTAGCAATCCCTTGGAGTTTCTGAAGATATATTTACTGCGCTGAGATCCAGTGAGGCAACGTGTGTCCGCTGTGGTTTGATTAGCGGAGAGGCAGGAAAAGCAGCTTGCCCCTGGGGACAGTTTGCTGCTCGCTACCCCTCGCGGCTGCCACTCCTCCTTGGTTCAATAACCTTTATCTCCAGCCAGCCCCGTCAAAAGGGTGAATACACACGCAGACAGCCACCCGTTATTACTAGGGGGGCAAAAACAGGTCACAAGTAACAAGCAAAAAAAAAAGTTCCAGTGACTTGCTTGCGCGCTGTCAGCTTAGATGTCTCGCAGGCAGCTGCAAGTGCACAGCGAGACTCTTCAAACTGAGCAAAAAAGACGGGCTTGAGAGTGATCCAAAATCAGGCAGACAGCTTTAGGCAAAGATTTATTAGGCTTACTTTCCTCATGTCATCACCCTAAAGGAGAATCCCATCAGAGCCAAGGCGCTCTCTCATCGCCTTGTGGTTCTTGCAAGATTCATTTAGCATCCGGAATTGCCTTTAAAGTCGGACTTCCCTGGAGTTGTCCGGAATCTCATATGTTTCCACTTCGCAGAGCTGTCTTAGTCCAGAGGTTGTCTTCCATTCACAAAGCTGTCCAAACATCCAAGCAAAACAAAAGCATTGAGAGCCAGGTTAATCCCCTTTAGCAGGTAGAATTGTTCCAAGTGTTAAGACACCAAGAAAGACAACACCGTTAAGTGAATGGGTAAGCTTGGGAATCTTATCTGAGGGAGGAATGGAGACGGTAGAAAGTTACGTCCACCTTGTGTTGGAAAAGCGTTGGTCTCCCCGTGTAGCCGGCATGCCATAGACTGCGAGCATGTGTATGCTGCTCTCAGCTCAGAGCCGGCGGAACGGATGAGCGCATAATGAGAGTGGCTGGCTGATATCGCAACAGAGAGGAGAGGAGAGAGAGCGAGCAAGAGGTGGGGGGGAGAGGAGGGCGTGCGAGGGGCCGTCTTTAACAAAAGGAGAAGGGAGGAGGAGAGAGAGGGAGGAGGGTTGAGGGTAGTGGAGATGGAGAATCAGTAAAAGGGGGATTCGAGCTTTCTTGTTGGGAGTGGAAGGGGGTTGCTCCAAATAGCAAGACAAAAGAGGTCGGCTGAGATGTCAACCAACTACTACACCAATTGTTTCTGGTCAAATCAAAAGGAAAAGTCAGACGGAACGCAGATTTTTTTTTTTTTCTCTAAAAGATTTAATGAGCGGAAAAAAATAGGTCGGTGAAAAGAAGAAGGCGTCTGGGGAGGGGAAGTTAAAGGCATTAAAGTCAATTCTGTATTGTGTCTCTCCAAAAAGCACTTGTTAGACATACGCAGCCAAGCCTGGGAAAACATAGCCAATATTCAATTAATTTACTAATTTAGCTCACTAGGTATTTTCTGCTGTGTTGCCAAAAATGAATATTCATCACATCTGGCAAATGATCTAAAGTGGAGATATTCCCAAGCATTTCAACAAGACGCTATTATCCGAGTGTATCCCTGATTTGATAATGAGGTCACGATATATAAAGTGCTTCTTTTTTCTTCTTCTTCTTCAAAGTAACACCCTGCGTCGATATGCCTTTAGTACCAAACTCTATGACAGCAGGCGGCAGACGCAAAGCAGTGTCTATCATGTATTATTTATGCGTTTTTCCTGTGTGTCTCTATATCTACACGTACACACAGCGCTACATCTTTACATAAGGCCTGCACGCTCAAAGCTCACGTCCACGGTGGAATTGCATGGACGCACACACAATTGGCTCTTCTGTCAGTTGGCGAGAGAAAAGAAACATGAAGAAAAATAGCCATTTCTACAGTAAATGCGTAGTACAGAAAGGTATAGGTGAACTTGCTTTATAGGGAATGAGTACATCGAGGCACAGGAGTAGTGGTAGTGGAACAAGCAATGCCAGAAACCGTCTAAAAAGAACAACAACTGTCTAAAAGAACAATAATAATGCTTTACAGGCTCTTACAGGCAGACTGATCGAAGGCTGCCAATCTTCGACCACCACCAGTCATTCAAATACAGCACATCAAGCACCACATTCATACTACGCAAAGTGGGTGAAGTGTCTTGCCTAAGGAAGAACCACTGCTTTAACCACTGAGCCACTGTCGCAAGCATACACGTTACTGAACACCCCAATGCTAATCAAAGTACATTTTGGTTACATAGCATGATACCATCCAGCATTATTTACTCATTTCACTCTGTTCGTTGAAATGTAACACAGTATCCAGGCACAGTCTTTGCAAATATGCTAATAGTGCCATAACAGTAAAACAGTAATAAAACTGTACAGTTATTGTTTATTTATAATCTATATAGGTAGTTTTTACGCAAAGGGGCTGCATACACAATTTTAAAAATAGGCATAATAGAAGCTACGTAAGGCAGCACATTACTAAAGGCTACTTCGCAGTCCTTTTAAATCTACTGAATAAGCTAATTAACATCATATTAAGAAGACTGTAAGACTGTCTGTTTTTGTTTCCATGCCACAATCCAATTACACTTTCACTCGCCATGCATTTACTTTTGATAATAACTATAATTAAAAGAAAGAAAACACATTTACATTAACTTAGAAAGACGGCATTGCTGGATTCGGAATATAATGACTTAATAAGTGGGTGGTGTTAAAAACATTACAGTCTTCTTCACCCAATGGAAATTACAGTAGCATTTAGATGTTCCATTAATCCATTATTGAAATAATTGTCAGAAATCAGCAAATATTGTATTTGTTTGTATTTACTAGAACTCTGCAAATAGGAATGTTCATGTTCATAATTAACTTACATAAAGTGCAGCGTGATAGTAAAAGGTAAAAGGTCAAATGAATTAAGAGTTTAACCATAACTGCAAAAGTCAATTGTATACACCCAAACACTAAACATTTATAATTATTTTTCAATCAAGATGGAAATTAAAATGTGAATCACATATTGTTAGACCTCTCATAACATACCACGTCCAGTTGTGGTTCATTTCTTTTGGGGGGATGGGTTAGCCCTTAGAGCGTAACATGTTTTGGGTCCAATAGCGAGACTGTTCTCTCTCAAATGTATAGATTCTAATGAAAGCGAGGGGGTGGGGGTTCTTTCTTCTTGTCGGCCTCACGCTGGGGGTCACCGGTTCACCATAAGCTCCACCCCTTCTGCATTTCTACACCCCAGACAGACCACCACTCCACTGCTCTCATGGTACAACAAAACCTGATTGATCGACTGGCTCAAAAGTGGACAGCTCAACATCTGCCTGCGTTTCCTTTTTGTCTCATTCGTCCACTTTTATCTGTGGCTGCAACGACATGGAAGAATGCAAGGTTCACCCAGAGGTTAAAAGTATTACAGACCAGTCTACGTGTAGGTAGGGAAATGAATTAAAGCCATACAGAGAGTTCAGGATTAACAACCTGAGGAACATAATTTGTCCAAATATCAGCTAAGTACACAGAGGTTGGAGCCATTTTCTGACTGCCGGTGAAGTCATTAGTTGAACATTTGACAGTTTAAGCATAAATGTTCCATCTACTAAATATAATACTAGATTTTTTTTCCTGTGTCAGTGGGTAGAATAGAGTAGAAGAAGATGGGGCAGAGTAGGCGGAAATAATTGACAACCCAAAATCATTACGAACTTATATTTAGTAGACAAATCACTTTCGAGATCTCAACCAAAAAGTGATTTTCCTTTGGCTAATTGAGTTACAAAACCAATATGAGACCAACTGCAAAAGCTTATGGGATTTTAACACTACATGTTTTGGTTTACAGCAAATTCCATAATATATGACTGTACTTTTATATCATTTTAGACTAAATAAGCAGTATATTTCTTTATTAAAGCTACAAGTGTGGTCAAGCTCCTTCTATGTGCGCTGTCAGTCTCTATGTAGGGGTGAAATGTCACGCTTCCCCACAAGAGGGTGCTAAGCAGTCAGCCACCTTCCCAGTGATTCCACATGACCCAAATGAACTCTCCCATGCACATCAAAGACTGTCTGCTTTGATCCATATTTAATGCCACAAGTATCGCACAAGGTTAACATCTCTGTCTGCTGCCTTTGAAATGGCAATTTCCATTAGGCAGCCAAAGGAGCATCTCTCTGGTTAATGGGCTAGCAGCGGCACAACTTCGGCACCTCCTCAGTATGCACAAAGCGAGAAATTTGTCGAGTTCAATGGCCAATTGGCAATGATGCTTCAATCAAGGTGCTGTATGTGTGTGTGTGTTCTGCTGCCTCTGAGCTCACACCCCACATGCTCTTCTGCCCGGCTGCTCCTGTTCTAATTGATTGGCGACAAAAGGGACATTGTAGATGGCTTTTGTGCATAATAACTGTTGCACCAAAAGGTTATTATGAGAAAACATACTGAAAGCGTGGAAAATCAAGCAATATTAGGGAGAGAGAGTGCAACTTTGACATAACACATTCAAGGTTAAAAGTGGCACTGCATTGTGAAGTAAATGTACCGGAAGTTATGCGTTTTTATGTGTACTATATTAGCTACAAAATGGCAAGTTTAATGGTGTGCAAATAGCAAGCTTCAAACTTGATATTAAACTTAAGGTCAGCAATCCTATTCATCTCTGTTTTAGTCATTATAAAATTGTTTATATGCACTGATAATATCAACTAGCTTTGCGTTATACAGGTCAGTGGTACCTAGTAGGAGTGGGCGATGTGCCAAAAATGAATATCAAGATTTTCTTAGAGCCATTTTTATCATGATTCATATATATACAGTCTTTATAAGGCCTTTAAGGGTAACTATAAAGTCATGTGCTTCTTGTAAAAGCTCACACTTCACTGTGATTGGTTATATACTCCTGTTATTCACTTAGAACATGACAGAGTCTGACCAATAGGAGAAGTGGGCAGGGGAAAGGTGTCTGTGTTTGAGCATAGAGCTGCAACAGAGAAGTACTGAAACATGATGTGATAATATTACCTCGGGGATGAGATCACAACTCACTTTTTATTGCCATATTACCAAGCCCAAGTGTCCAGCCATGTAACACAAATACACAATACTAGTCATAGTATTACAAATGTATATTACTACAACAATATTCAGTTATTTCCTTTGAGAAATCACAAAGGTCATTAGTTTTGCAGTGTTGTCTTAGTTGCCCTTTAAGTTTTGAAGAGAAAAATATCTGAAAATAATTCCTACTATGCCATGCCTCCTTAAATTGGGTAGTTAACTACAAATGTGTTTCTCTCACAAACGCCTCTTGAACATTTAGAGATTCAATTTAACACAAAGGATTTTTTACATCAAAATTATAAAAAATGTCATTGGAAAAACTGAATTTTTGACAGGCTAACAAAGCTGCTCTTCGTTTCCAATCAACACCAACCGTGCCTTTTGTGAAAATGCTGTTTTTGCACAGATCCGTGGCTAAGTAGAAACATAACAGCTTTTTGTGCATAGCCTTTTTGAGAATAGGCTACTGAATATGCCAAGAGACCATTAGCGCTGGAGCATCAGCTTGGCTTTCCTAATGCTGTTAAAGATCATCCTGGTGTCCATTGTGAATGAGTTATAATGATGTTGATGAAAAGAATAAAGTCAGAACAAATTTAAAATGGATTTGTTAATTGCTGGCACTAAAGGCGACTGCTGCGTTGTGCCGACCCACTCCCCTCTTCTGTGCGGCACATTCACAAGATAAAGCATTGCATAATTTGTTGTTTTATGGTTAATTTATTTGTTTGTTGGGTGTGCATGTAGGAGTATAATGGAAGATGTGGAAATGTGTCCATGGTAAGAATATAACAGCAATTTGCTCTGGTAATAATTTCCTGTTGTTGGTGTTTTATGGACTAAAAATAAGTGTATACTCAGAACCCAACGTTTGTGACCAAGCTCCTTCTAAATTTGAGCAGATTTTAGTAATGAATAAATGAGCTGCTGTAGAGTAAAAAAAGTATTTTTTGTCAGTTCTAAAACTACTTTTCTGCCACCCATTCATAGACTATGAATGGGTGGCAGAAAATCTGTGGTTAAGTGAAAAAGCAACACATATAAAATTATATATGTATAATGTATATATATATATATATATATAAAATAAGTTAATGTAACATGCAAGCTTTCAACAGCTTCAAGGCTATATCAATACCTTAGAATTTAAAGCTTGTGTTGTGTACACCAACAATGCTAATACTATAAAGCCGTAGAGCTGTAGCAGGATACAGAAATTCTTTGTTGACTAAATACATGCCCTGTGCAGTGCTTGGCTAAAAGTGGGTGTACTCACAAAATGCAAAACTGCATCATGGGAGTTCATGCAATAAAACGTAATGCATACAGATGGCAAACATCGACAGCAACATAACACTTTCAATGTACAAGGAAATCTGTATATAGAAACTCTATAGCTGTGCAAGCCCCACACTGCCAACTCAGTCCTTATTTTGGCCTGCATCATCAGAGGTATAATACTCCCTACAACGGAAGCATAGCCAGACTGGACTATACTATACTGTACTGTACTATAATAACCTATACTATAATAAATTCCTGGAATGGACAGTACTATCACAGTGTTTTGAGGGTCCTGTACTGGTGGTAAAACTTTAGCCTCTTAGCCTTTTTTTACACATATATATACATTTTCGGAATTAATGAAAACACTAAATTTATAGAAAGAAGCAAACCATGTCAAAACTCCAGTTTAGTCACTGATTGAATAAGTTACCATTGCTCAACTAAGTGACCATTAGGCTTAACTCCCAAGACCAAGCCAATGTGCTAAAATGATGCTGGACAGGGGGCGCCACGTTGAATTCTTGGTGTGCACCGAGCCGTGCAGTGTGCCTGGTCGCCCATTGCAGCAGCAACGTGTTATAGCAGCAGGTGGGACAATCTTCTCACCAGCACATTAACTGCAATCAGGGCAAACTCCATAGACTAGTGCACAGTCCAACACACTGCCAGACATCCCCCGTCATTATAGGTCATGACTTTCACAGCTGTGTACGCTATTGCCATTAACCTCTTGATTATCTGGGGTCTCGAGCTAAAAGGGTGGGGGTGGGTTTTTAAAAAGTCAACATCTTGAAAATATCTTCAGAACTGCACTAAATCAGACTTTGAATTTGATTTGGGTCCGTAGTGCAGGGCGTGGTGTTTTTGAATGTGAGAAGAGATTGTAACATTGACATATCGTCCACTGAGAACGTTTATCAGATCTCACATAATAACTTCAGACAAGTGTAAATTCAAGGAGCTGTTCTGTCTCCAAGGTGAAAATGAGTTATGGAGACTCATTATTGAGGACATTATTAGACTGCTTTGTGTGAAGACAGTGTCAGTCTACAGCGTAATGTTAAACTCAAAATAGGCCTGGGAAGCTGTGAAAATTGGCAGAATGTGGATTAAAAGTAAAAACATAGTAAAACACTTTGCCACTTTAGTTTAGGAGTGATGTGCTTGAAGGGAAGTCAAGTATGAGCTTGTTAAGAGATAACACTATAAAGAAGTTATTGCTATTTTGTTATATTAAAAAAAAAATTATGAACCTTAAGGATAGGATTATGTAACTGTCATTGTTATACATGTTTTTTTTTGTTTTTTTTTATAATGTATTGCTTGCTAGAAGAGTACTAAACCATCTAAAAGTACTTATTTCATTGTTGCATTGTGTACTAGTGATGGGTCTTTCCGTTCATTTGTGGGATCCAAATCTTAAGGATCGGTTCATGTCAAAGAGCCGTTCAAAAGGCTGGCTCTTTTGACAGAAGCCAACGTGAGAACTCATTTTATCTACAAACATAATCACAGAAAAAAATGACCTTCGATTTGTTTAAAATGATTCAAACTGAGAGTGGAAGTGTGTTTGCCCTTTTGAAATGACTCAAAATCGAAATGAAACGTTGCACTACTATAATAATATGTATTTTTAAATAACTGTTATTATGATACCAAACATGTTTTTTTTGTGCATAAAGCTCTCACTCGCCTGCTCTGCTTCTGTGCTGATTCTTGTGTTAGCTCAGTATTAATAAGGATAAAAATACATACAAATTAGAAAGAGATTTGGCTCTTTCCAAAACAGAGATCCATTTCCAGCTGTTCACATTAAGGAATCGTTCAAAAGAGGCAACTCATCCATGAACGTTACATCACTATTGTGTACCGTATTTTTCAATGTGGCTTAGTACGGCTGTAATCAACTAACAAAACTGTTGGTTGTGCCGATCAATTAGTTGAATAAAAAGGGGGCGTGACAAAAAATCACAAGGAGTTCATACAAAAAAAATAAATTTAGGCAGAAAAAGTAGTAGGAATGTCTCTTTTTGCCATTGCTGATTTTCAGATGACATCACAACCTTATATTATATACTAATAAAACTTAATAAAGCATCTTGAATCAATATTGTTAAAATTCAGATCTTTCTCATAACATAGGAAGTTCTAGGGTCTAGTGCATAAAAGAAATGATCAACTTCAACATCTGGATATTTGATAGGAAAGTACAACATAATCAATAAGTAAATCTGGCTCTTGCCCCTCATAATGACATCATCACATCGAGAATAGGAAAACCACTAGAGCTACAGCCCTAGAAATTTGGCAATAGATCATTTACACTGCAGAAATTAAAGATAATCATCATAATCATTAAGAACTTTATTTTGGTATATGACATTCCCAAAAAAAATTACCAAACAAATTACAACTAATTCAATCAATTTTCTTGGCTGCACTTCTATAAAAATCAAGTACTTATTATTCCAACATTGGCAGACTTAATGAAAGCGTCTGCCTTTTAATTGAATAACAAGATCCTATCAAGGCACTTATCGGTGACAATTAGATTTGATATCATTTTAACAAGTTACTGAAATGACTGCCAGAGATAACAGAGTGTCAGTGCAAGTTCATCAGCCTAATTTAGAACGAAAACGCATGGATGGTGACTTGAGGCATGTTTTATCTCCCCTGTTAACTTAAGCCTGGTTTAGTTGCCATGGTTTTATTTAACGTCATGCTAACCTTACTCTCAACCCATCAAACTGACTTCGTTCTGCCCATCACTACTAGCTTGTATCCCTTTTCAAAATCTGCTGCTAATATGCTAATACCACACTTGATCATTCTTCCCTCGCCAACAGAAGGCCGTGCATGTTTAGAGCAGTGAAGAGTGGGCATCAAAGTCCGAGTGGTGCTTTGATGACAGCACTATTTGTGGTCGTGGAATGATGATAACGTTGTGCAAGTCTGATGTAAGTGTGAATGCGAGTTCCCATAAGGAGCAAACGCACTTTGTGACTCATATCGGCCCAGTTCTGGTTCTGTGTGAGAATAACATATTATTGCTGATCTTATGGCGTCAATCCTATAGATGGAAGCCCACACTGATTAGGCTTATAAAAGAGAAATTTCTTGTAAAGGTCCTATATTACACAAAATTGACTCTTATGAACTTTAAGCTATCTTAGAATGTTGTTACCTCCTCAAAAACATACCTGGAGTTGTGTTTCATTCACACATGTTTGAGTAATCTGTTATTATTAGCCTGTCTACATTTCCAAAGATCAAAATGCTCTGTTCCACCTTGTGATGTCATGAAGTTGTAGTTTTCAAGTTAACAGCTCCTTCTACCATTTGTTCAGTAGAGATTGGCAATTCCAGGGCTGAAATCATCCAAATGATTTTAGTGAAGGTGTATGGAGTTTAAAAACACAGTGGAGCACTTCCTGTATTACCACATGATATCACAAGGTGGAGCAGAGTGTTTTCAGTTTGAGAGAAGAACTTAAATAGCGTAAATATGCAGGGTTTGTGTGTGAATGAAACAAAACACAACTCTGGGTATGTTTTTGACAAAGAAACATTATAACATAGATCAGAAAATCGTGTAATATGGGCCCTTTAACAAAGCGTAGTTTTTATTCAACTACAGGTTTTCAAAAATACCTTGCATATTGTTATCTAATACTGGTCTGCCACTCCACAGACCAGTATTAGACTTGGTAACTTGTAACTTGACTTGGTGGAGTCACCCGCTTGTCTCCAAGAAGATCAAGTTTAATAACTGTAGAATATTTCAGGCAATGTAATCACATTCCCATGGAGACAAGTTAGTGGCAAACCCTGAACCATAAAAGTTACATAGCACAACTTTAACATCATTTTTCTACAACAATTCTAACCAGCCAAACTGCACAATTCAGTAGTGAGCATACAACCACGGGATTTCAAAATTTAATGCATTCTCACAGACTAGATGTATTGCTATTGGGTTTGCTAAATGTTTATTCTGTTTTATGGCACATTTTATTATTCAATTACAACTCAGAAAAAAAACAAGATGAAATGTTCTGTTTCTCTTAATGAATGAATTAGTTTGTTTTGGTCATTTTCAGGCCATATTTTCAAACCATCACTATCACCATCCCACGCGTCTGTATCTGCACACTGCTGGCTCGACTCACAGCACGGCATTAGCCTTGGGCCTGCTCCCTGACCTGTCCATGGTCACTCTGCCCATCACAAATTCAAAATGGCAGCCACCTCAGCTCCAGAGCCAGCTTTCGCCTCGGGGTTGATGTTCTCTGAGCCTGCCTGCCCGCCCACCATTCCACCAAAACTCTCCCATCTTTCTCCAGCTCTGTTCTAAATGAAGACCCACTCATTCAACTCTGAGTAACTACTTATTAGCAGCAAATGATTTCCTATGCAGCCCCAGTGCACAACGCCACCCACCACAATAATGAGAACAGGATGTAATATCCTTGGTGCCGTGCTGGCTCACCAAGTTTATTTAGGCCTTCAGCACCCATACTTCCTATCTAACAGCCATGTCAGGTATTATTCTAATGGACAGGCACAGACATGGAAATAATTAGACACAGGGAAGAGATGGAAGTGACACACAAGATGCACAATAACAAGGTGTGGATAGACTGGAACAGGGGAACTTTGACAACCAGGTCGGTAAAATTGATTCTATTTATATTTTTTTGTTGTTGTATTTTTTTGTCCCTTACAGAATCCCTAACCCATAGATTCCGTATGTCAAATATGATACAGACACATATAGATTGTGAAATTTGTGATAGAAAGGGCATTTGTTTGATCTTTACTAAATGTTCCAACTCTGTTTTTATAATGAAACGGCTCAATACTTGATACAGATTTCAATACCACAAAATTAAAGAAAAACCTACATTTCATGCAATGTGATAAAAAAAAGATACAGTCAAACAGATCAAATGCATTCTAAAATCATTAAAAAATATCCAACTGTGTGTTTTTGAACCCCTTTTTTATTACTGATACTTGTTCAAAGGAGTATCTCATTTACATACTTTTTAATATCTGGGCATTGGTACCTTTGACAACCCTACTTTTCATATATATCCTTTGCCAATTAGCCTTATTTTGTGACATAAAATAAGAGAAATATTCTGCTAAAATCCTAATTTTTGTCAGCAGTGCTAGACGAGAGTGCGCTGGTCCATGTGGCAGGCATATGGAGCCAATTGCCACAGTGGTTGAGGAAGCTGAGAGTGGGGAGTGGAACTGAGGAGTGGTTGGCCCTGACAGGCTCCTGCAGAGAAGGAGAGACTGAGAGAGCTGAAGGATGATACAGATGTGAGTCTAGAGCCAACTGCCCCATCTGTCACTGGGACTGAGCCAAGCCCCCCCTGCCCCCCCCATACCAGAGGGGAGACAGGACAGCAGCAGGGCACTGGTGATGACCGCTCATTACCACCGGGGCTACAGCCTTCCACATGGCATCGCTCCAGCAAAGCTTTAACCTAGCATGGATGTGGGCAGAGAACATGTAAACTCTATAAGTCTGGGTAGATATGTTCAACTCATTTACCTATACGGGGATTTGCATAACTGGAACTTCCAATAGGCTTCTACCTATCGCCATGATCCGATTTTTCATACGTGATTATAATAGAAAGGAAAAAGCTTGATACTCTACACTGGCCCTATAGTGAACTTATATCTTACCATCCCCATATTATCATATTTTTACATAACATTTAAAACTATAATTTTTCAAAACAGAGTAATTTCTCTACGTTTATACGTTTATAGTACGGATCCCAGCTTAAATAAACTTTACTTTACTTTAGTTTTCATATTGATTTAATATGCATCTTGACAACCCTCCACTACTCAGTTTTCAAACTCAGAAACTCAGCATTTAAATGAGCTTTCATTTTCTGTCATTGTGCATGAAATAGGTCTACTCTGAGCTGGACAATAGCCTCCAAATAGTAATTGTAATAAATAGTGGCCAATTCACTACAGACTGGCCTCCAATTCACCCGTGTACCTGTGATTGAAGTGTCTGGAGATGTGTGTGCCTTATAGAAATTGTTTATTAAACCATATAAACATTATTAAAGCTAACTCTTTATACAGTTGCGTTATTTATAGATCTTAGTGTCTGCCAATTGTCTCGTCTACTCTGAAAAACAAACTATTACCATTATTGTTACCTTAGATTATTATGCATAAACCTCCGTTGTTGTCCAGTATATAATGATGCTATTTTAGTCGCGGTATAAGTGTGTGTCTTGAGCAGCTGTGAGTAGGCAGAGGAACAGTGCAGTCCGAATGATTAGCTCGAGGCCATGTGAAGGAGTCAGGGCTACGTGGTAATTTAAATGTTAACAATGCTAAAGCCACAGGGATACGCTACTGCTGCCCACACTGGACGGGCGCCAGATCAGAAAACTCCAACTCTGCTTACAAGTTTAATCAATGGATATATACAGATATTTATAATTTATAATTATACATTATAAGGCATCACAACATCTTTATCAATGTCTACGGAATCCCTCAGTCGTTGAAGTAGGTTCCTTCACCAAAGAAAATTTAATTCTGTTGTTGAGAAGGCTGCCAATTGGTGGAACTCAGTTTGCTGTTTGATTTATAAATAATTTTCATATTTCATATTGCATGTACTTCATTTCAATAATGTGATTGTATTTCATATTGCTTATTTCAATAATGCACTCTGTTTCATATAAAGTTAACTTAAAATTGCAAACCATGTGTATGTCTTTGCAAAAGCTGGAAATAACCTAATGTTTCAATATAAATCCTATAGCAACCTGATGTTTATATATAGCTTGTTTAACCACAAGGCGGAATACCCTCTTGGTTGACCTGTGGTCCTAATAGGCCATGCAACCTCAAAACATGTCGAGTGCTGACTGTTCTGCATCTAACCGGACACTGTGGGAGGCTGTGGTTTCACTTGACGCCTCACCTGGAAAGTGCAAATATACAGACAAGATGTACAGTTGTCTTAATATGGTATGTCCGCTGGAGAAAAGCAGAGAGAAGATATCTCCTACATAAATGACCTACAGGATGTTGGCAACTATAAAGATGACCTGCTTCACCTCAAAAAAAAGTTGAGCTCACCCGCCTTAGGACGGGGCCCCTATGGGGCCTCACACTCCTAGGTCAGAGAATGCCACCTACATGCTTTGCTCTGGTAAGATGGATGTGTGTAAAATATGTGGGAAACAAAACAATATCAGAAAACAGCGCAATTATGCCCTTTAAATACTGTCCTTCATTGGTTGTATGGAACTTGGGAATAGCCTACTTTGTAATATTAAGGAGCTATACATAATAAACTTATAGAATCCTCTATTGTTAAAGGTTGAAGAAGCAATCCCTCTCTGGCATCAGTCACTGTGCTATGTTTAAACATAACAAATACATAATTTAACTGCTCTATGTATTGTCGCTTCTCTGCACTGTAACATCAAAGCCAGCGGTGACAGCCTCTTCATCCTGTATGTGTCTTTACAGTAATGAACCTCTCCTACATGTTTCCCTGTGGATGCTCAGTGGATGCTGGCAGAGCTTCCACTTGGATCCACACATTTCCAGGGCAAGCCGGGAATATTAATTGGCGATTCTCTTCTTGTAATGCCTACACATTATTTATATTTCTAATCAGAAGTTATTTCTGAATTGTTCATCGTTATAACGGTCCTAACTTTTGATCATTCTGAAACCAATGGATAGGCTGTTAGAAAGGAGGCTATTCATGGATTTCTGCTTCCTGTTATACGTGACATTTTAAGGACTTATTACAATTAAAGAATATAACATTTTGGTTTAAATTGTTGATTACTACGGCAATGGTCCTAACTTCCCAAAGATAGTAAGGGTTTTGTAAGCTACAGATCACAGAAGTTATTTTCTCAACCAAGACTGATACTGCATGAACACTCCTCCATTTTGTCCAATTTCTCTGGTAAATAATTCTGGTTGATTTTTGAAAAGGTTTGAAATGTGACTGGGTTGGTAGGGAGTAGAGGGCCTAATGACAACATGTGCCTGTGATGAAATGGAGGGTCGGTGTTGTGCAATCACAGACAGGAAAATGAAATGACCTGACTACAGCAATGGATTCAGAAACCAGGAGGATTTTATTTGTACAGATCAGAATTTAAAGCTTTTAATGATACGTGTAAATATGCCAAGCGCACACAAGGCTTAAGCCATGTGCTGTGCATATGATGGGAGGACAATAACAGGAAATACTGAAGGTTCATTGACATCACGTCCAGAAACATCGTTGTTTTCAGTGAATACATTTATCAAGTAGGAATTTGCTTCTGCGATGTGGTGCAACATAAAACTGAATATTAGTAGTATTCGTATGAGACACAATTTTCATAAGACAATACGCAAGATTGGGTCCAGAAGAATGAGATGATATTTTGACACAATTTGTACATTTCAGTTCAGAATTTAGCCACCATTTATCATTTACCCAATTTCGTATTTTTTGCTGTCAAAGTAACACTGCTTTTTGAAACTACGGTGTCACAAGAAGAGTAAATAAACAAAGTTAATGTTATAGAATTTTTCAGATGTGTTTATACAAAAAACTTTAACTTTCCTCAAATGTGCACAGTCTTGTAGCAATTTTGTCTTGCGAGATCTTGCGGCATGAGATTTTGTCCTATGCCTATCCTTATTAAATATAAATAAATGTTATGGTAAAAAGCATACATAAAATAGAGATAATTCTAAAGATACATTACATTTCAGAATGGAAGCTGCTTTACAACACAGAGCAGCTGTTATTTGGTAAATTTGACTCAGCTCTTACCCAGCCAGATCAGTGAGGTCAGAAAACCAGATTTTATTAAATGTGCCCGGATCTCCATTGAGAACCCGAGGTGATAGGCTTTGCTGTGGTTTTGACAGGGCCTTTGCAGTGTAACATTTTACCTCTGCAGAGCTGATCCCTCTCTAGAGTCATTTAAATCTGCTGTTAAGACCCCTTTATTGGCTTTGGCTTTTAGTACGATTTAAGCTGTACATTTGTAATATTTTTATATATGTACTTATCTCAATGTATGCTCTGTTTTGGTTGGCTATTTTTTACCATTCATCGTGCATGTGAAGTACTTTGGGCAGCTGCTATGGTAAATGTTATATAGAAATAACATTGACATTAGAAATAACAGTTTGTTTTACTAATGCTTGGAGTTGTTGCTCCTTAGATATAGTGTGTCTTCAAGCTTTGAGATAATCCGGATGATTGGTGCCTTTCTGTGGGAAGGACAATCCAATATCAAGATTTATATTTGGTTTTCTCAACAGTAAAAGACATTATAAATAATAAGTAGCAAGAAATCAATCAGGTTCTATTCTCATTCCAGTACTTAAATGCCATTTCTCCTAAGTGTAACCAATCACATAGAGTGGCGGGTGGGACATTGTCCAAGATCACTACCGACTGTGGGCTCCTGAAAGGCAGGACAAATTAGGTTTTATTGGAGAGCCGGTACATTAAGGTAATTACTGGAAGAATGTTAGCTTGTAAAAGGAATGCCTCTCTTTGGGATGGGGTGGTCAGGGAATGACCTAAGAGGCTTGTGTATATGTGCGGTGGACAAAACTGACCATAAAGTAAACCTTTTGAAAGACTTTTTAAAAATATCTCATGTAGGAAATCAAGCAGAATGACCTCTAACTGTTGGAGTGGTGGATCATTTCCCACCGATACATTTGGTGGGAAATGATTGGCTTCCTGTTGGTGCCATTTTGAGGATGGTTGACCATTCAAAAAAAAACAAAAAAAAAACATTTTATTTTGAATTATTAATTGCAATCACAACACTCCTACCTTTTCATCATTCTGAAACCCACGGACAGGCTACCAGAAAGAACGCTATTCATGGATTTCTGCTTCCTCTTATATGTCACATTTGGAGTACTTATCCCATTCAAAGGCAACAACATATTGGTTTAAATTGTCAATCGCTATGGCAACGGTCCTAATTTCCCATCTTTCTGAAACGCATAGACAGTAAGGCTTTTGTCAGATACAGATTACAATGAAACAACATTACCGCTACATGCTTTCGTGTCCAGCTCTTCCCATTGTGTGTGCAGCCTCGGGAAGCTTTAACGGAGAGCGGGGGACTGGTTTGGTGCTGGGTTAGTGGAGCTGCTGTCATAGGTTGCTCACTATAGTGCTGGGTCTTGATAGAGGACCATTACAAACATGTAGCCAGACATCCCATAATATGCCCTTCTCTGTCCGGGCTGTCAGACTCTATTCTAGCTGCTTCCTATTCTTTCCGGCAATGACAGCCAAAGACACACTTTTTGCAGGGAGTTGGTAATGGCTTGGCATTCTCAGACATCATAGGGAAAAATTTAACGGCAAATGTATCCTTCAAATGCCATGAGGTGCTGGCGGGTTAGTGCGATGAACTGTAAAAATATACCGCCAGAGAGACAACGCAGTAAATCGAGGAGTTATCCCAGATATTTAATTCAGAACTGTCCCAGCGAGTATCTTTAGCACTTTCCTACTTCCTGCCGATACTGAAATATAGTTTTAAATGGAAAACAAACATGCAGTGTCGTACTGTCAACCCATGTGTGAGGCGCCATTTGGGAGCATGACCTTTAACCCCATTGTTAACGAGATGGACAAAGGAGAAGCCAGCCACAGAGATCAATAAAGTATCATTCCATCTGAAGCTGGGGCAGAGCAGGAAAAAAACTCAATTTCTCAGAGGGATTGGGTGCAGTAACCCTTTCCTAAGAATTGTGGTGATGGTGGGTCAGTGGATTCCAGTGATGTAATGAAAAAAAATCAAGAAAATAAGCAAAAGTATAAATGGATACTTAAATGTTAAATATGTGTATGTATCTTCTACACACAGTTACTCTTGACCAGCAGAAATGGCTGTCAACCAAATACAACTTAGAAACGTATTAATTATTTTTTATATATTGCAACTCTTTTTTCATGATCTACATATTTCAGTCCTGTTCCTTAATACAGGTACACTTAACTGTATATCTGCGATAGTTACAAAGATATTAACGATAAACAAAGAGGCATTTTTATATCTGAAAAAGCTAAATCTAGTATCTCTGAAACCATAGACCTTGAACAGTGAATACAACATAGAGTTATCCCATACTTAAACTATAAATGTTCCACTCTACACCTTATACTTCTCATCTTCTTGCAGTTTTCATTTTGCAGTCCAACTTTCTCTGAATCCAAAGAGTCCCAAAGGTCTAATACATAGTATCAGAGAGACAGTGCTCCAGTCTGTGACCATATATTACCCAAGGGGGCTGTTCTGGGACACAATTCCACTACATTTTAAGAGCACCAATGCACTTGCAAATAATCCTTCCTAATTTGGCCGCTCAATAACTTCTCTAGCATTCACTTAATCAGCTTTTTTGCTAACAACAAAAGAGGTTATTGATTTCTCTCAGAAAAGAAAATTTAATTTGGCGTCTTCCTGGATCTGATGTGGTCTCTACTATCAGATGAGGATAATACAAAGAAACAGACGACAGGTGGCTACACAGCAACGAATGCACTCTCAAAAGGGGCACATTTTGTTGATTGTTAAGAAGATATGCAAAGCAATTTAGTAAGAATAGTGAATTATTAGTATTAGTTAAAAAGTAGTGATGGAAAGTACTTCATGGTAAAGTACATTTGTGTCATTACAAAGGAGAAAAGGTAAAAATCTACCAATGGCTTATCACATCCTATGACTTAGGAGAGAAGTAGAAGTGTGCAGAGTAATTAGCAATATCCCACTATTTATAACAGATGTCAAAAAGTCCCAATCATTGAATATAGCTACAAGCAGCAGTTGATTTATTATAAAGTATATTACAGTATACCGTACAGCATGTACGGTATACTATAATCTTTTTAAGAGTGCATCTGCCTGAATTTACCCTTCCAGGCTATCTCAAACTTACTTGTTTAATCACTTTGCTTTAGATAAACAGATTATGATGAACACAAGTTACCGAAAGAGTGTTTAATTAATGTGATGGTGCCTAGAGGGGCTAATGTGTTACCTCGTCTGTTACAAAAATAACAACTGCAGATGAATAAAGCCTGTTAACACATAGTTCACACCAGCGACTTCAGTCTGATGGCCTATAGAACTCATAGCTCTGCCAGGGAATAAAAACACACAACTCACAAACCTGCATAATGTGCTATCAATGGAAGGGGAGAATATAATGAATGAATCATGTTTCTTAGTTTTATGTATATATTTCCATTGCATTAGCGCCATAGAGTCTTTCTTCAATCTGTGTTCGGTCAGAAGTGACAGAGGGGATGGGGTCAAAGGGAGGACTCTATTTTTTGGCAAAGAAAAAGTGAAGTGCATGACAATGATGAGCTTGGCGTGTCGCCAAGGCAACCAGATCCCTCATCCATTATTTATGTGTGTAACAAACTGATAAACGAGGTAAATGAAGAGGAACAGCAGAGGCAGAAATCACCAAAAGAGACATTTCAGAGTCCAGAGATAGCCGCAGGACGTCCTGAAGAGCATATTAATCTATGGGATAAGCAGACAGCTCTGAACACGGGGTCAAAGCAAACATCAGCTCATTCCTCTCAAGAGAAACGAGGAACAGGTCCTCTCCACAGACCACAGGGGACAATAGAACTGGTGCTGATAACAATGGGACGCTGAGTCAAATGTAAAAACAGGTCATTTCAATTTACTGTTACATTTATTTTGAGACATTTATGCAAACACTACAGTGTAAATGATGAAATGTATGTTTTTGAGGGGGCAGTTAAAATATTGTATGGATAATTAGTGGATTGGTTTTGACAGGAAAAAATATATAATTTTTAATATACAGTTTATCTATACATAGTTGAATCTAATTATATTTTATTGTCAAAACTAAAGAACACAGTGTACATCATGTTGCCAATTATGATAATATATTCTCCCAGTTATTATGGGATTTGAATACGGGCATATGTCAGCTATTGTAATAATTGCTCCATAAATGAGGTAGCAGTAGCGCATATAATTAGAGATTTTTAAATGTCCCCAACATCTAGAAAACACAAGTCAGTCATTGCCAGCCGCCCACCCATCACCATTGCATACACAGCATTATATTTTCCTCTGTATGCACATATATTTCCGAATCCGAATCCATGAACCAAATCCATCCAACAGCACAGGTACGAGCTGGAACCATCTCCCCAATTCTCGCATGTCATGCCAAATTCATGCACCGCTCCTCGCACTAGACAGCAGGGAGATGAGTTATTGCCCTGTTGCTACGGTAACACAGTGTATGCAGAAAACAGCAAGCTGCGGTTTGGAGGAAAATGGTGATTTGTTAGATTTCATTTTCGAAAAAGAAAAAAAGGCCATTATAGCCATGAGGTTAGTAGAGAGGGACGAGAATGAGATTGACAAGGAAAGAAAAGACTTAGATTTTCTGTGTTAGCAATGAGAGGAGCGGTGAATTCGTTGGGCGATTTGGGTTACTTCTGTCACAGTATTTCTATAAGGCAAACAGAAAACACCTCATCTGCCATTCATTCTGTCCCCATCCAGACACCTGTGAGACATTTGCATTCTGTCAGTTATAGCGTCCTCTTTCATTTCTCCTCGTGTCACTACAGTTCCTGAATGATAACATACTGGCAATTCTGCACTGGCACTGGACAGCACACCTCATGCATGCCGGAGCAGGAGGGAGAAGGGGAAGTCAGTGCCAAGGTCCAAATGATGTGACGCCCTATGACATGTTTTGTATGGATAATCTTGTGGTCAGTCTAGAATATAAACTCAGTCGTCTTTTCAAAGTATTAGCCACAAGTAAGGTATTCCACATGTACACAGCCTTAAAGGAATACTGTGGAATTACAATTTTCCAGTCCAGCTGCCATATTAGAGGTAAAAAGTAACCACGTATCATTATTAGATCGAATAAAACTGCCATGTAGAGATGACACAATTTCTAATTTTAGAGTCACAATCATGGTGAGAACATCATTTACAATTAATTAGAATATGTGAATCATAGGTTGGTTAGATGTCCTTTGAGTGAATAGTGGAAATGTTCAAATCTGGTGTCTGCTGTGGAGTATTATTGGGCAGTTAATTTCATTTCATTCTTAATCTGGAAAATGGTGAAGAAAAATGACTATTCAAAATGTATAATATGGTTAAAAAACATGAAATGCAATAAATAAATAAACAGCAGAATTAAATACTTGAGTAATTCAGATACTAGTTTTTATCTATAATGAGTCATAAAAGTTATTTATTCAACACTCTTCAGCTCAAAACTTAAGGTAGTATGGAAAAATAACAAAAAGTTCCACACAAGTACAAAGAAAAAGTACCCATGATAAATATAAACCCTCAAAAATGATTGTTCCATTAACCATACATTGAGAAATAAGTTGATATATTAAGAATAGTGACAGGCCTACTGTTTCTACACAAATTTATACAGGAAAAAATATAACCATTGTGTGAAAATTTGGAAATACATATTTAATGAGGCTGTCGATAACCAACCCAGTTCTTTTCTCCATCCCCATTCTCATTATGGTCAATCTCTCCAATTCCCAATCCCAAATGATACCATAGCCCAACCCTACCCAAATCTACTCAAGTTTCAATTTCTTCCTCTAGTCTCCCATCTCACATGTACAGTTTCAACTCATTCCCCCCTCTAACCCTTGATCCAATCAAGATCTTTGTCATGTGACCCTCATGAGCCTCTGTAGCTCCCATCAACTCTCTGGGGAGTGAGGCCAGATTGTATGTCTCGCCTTTCCACAGCAACAAATGAAGTCTGCGCCAACAGCTACCCTGATTTGCCCTAGCGAGATGTATGCCATCAGTTCTGAGAGTCAAGCACCGCCAAGACCCCAACACTTCTATGTGCAGGGGGATTAGTGGAAAATTTCATCAGAAGTTGATAAAAAATCCAGTTAAAACAAGCGTAGATGTGCCAGTTGAGTCAGTCTAGGCTCATGACAAATACAACACATAAAAATTCTCCACAGACATTTTGAACTTAGAGCTACTCACACTATAGGTACATATTCATGGAATTCTAAAGAAGGTGAGGTAATTATAACTTCGTGGTTCTTCCAAAACTTGAAAACTTTTGGAATTTGAATTGATGTTTCAGATGTTCACTTTTAACCTTTTGTTGAGTTGTTATTTGGCATAGCCTGTCTAGTTAGTAACATCTGTCTCAGTATCTACAATTAAGAGCTATTAGCAGCTATATAAATATGCACTGTATACGGCTTCATTTTGTACAACCGACCTGCAATCATCAGCTATTTTCCTGATAGCTTTTTTCACATGCTTTAATGTATTGTGAAAAGAACATCTGTTGATTGAAGCCGCCAAAGTGTTCAAACAGTCTGCCTTTTTAATGGGCATGGTTCGATGTGAGCTGATAACCAATATTTGCTTATACTGATAAGTTCCTATGAACTTTAGGTTAATTTAAGGAAAGTGTACATATTACTTCACTTTCACTTTTACGAAACTAACAGCAAATGTATTGTGGGCCAATGAGGTTCATCGTTCATTTGAAGAGATACTTTTTCCAGATCTAAGTTTAGTTTGTTTTGTTTTCATACCTGACAATTTCTCCTGCTCACTAGCGGTCTTCCTTAGAGTGGTCACGTGATGTTGCTGTTACGTATCTGGTCAGCTGATTTAAACAGGTTTTGTTTGTTCCACACACCTGGGATACTGTCCTGAAGAAGTTGGACTGCAGATGCCGCTGTTGTCCTGCCTCCACTGGTAGGAAGACAACACCAAAACCTGTTTAAATCAGCGAACCGGACACGGCCACTCAGAGGAAGGCTGCTAGTGAGCAGTTAAAACAGTCAGGTATGAAAACAAACTAAACCTTGGTCTGAAAATTTTTTTAAATGTATTTATGTGGGATATAAAATAATAAAATAAAAGGCACATTTAATGCACTGAGGAGAACATTTTCAATATTAAGCCAATAACGATAACCTCTAATGTCAATATCCTATGATGGAACAGGTATCAGCTCATCCCTACTTTTTAAGCAGTAAGGAACTAAGGAAATGCTATAGAGTGCTCTGTCCAACCTTGGCTCTTCACGCCATAGGATTCTATAAAATCTGTATGATTAGAATGCATGAACACGTGTCCCAGGGCCTGAAAGCACACAAGTGTGTGACAGTGAGGTGTCGCTATCTCGTGATTGAGAATCCGAAGGAAAAAAGCCCTTAAGTGAAGAGATGGGGAGCGGGAATGATCAGAGCCATTACGCAATGATGAATGATTTGCTAGCTGCTCACTTACCCAGGGGGATTTGCTGCATGGAGGTTGGGGGCCGGGGGCTGACCCTGCCACTGACTTTGATCAAGATCCCTGGCACGCATGTCCTGCTAATGCAATCCCCATTAGAGAAACTATACGGCTACACACAAGCCGGCTTCACGTGGTCACAATATCAAACTTTACTGCAAAAACACTCTCAGAACTCCTGCACCCCAGGGAAGGGAAAGCAAAAGCCGGGCATAAGCCGGGGCAAATTAGTAGTGAGTTGAAAGAGCGGACTGCTACATGGCAAAAGAAAAGGGGGAGGTTAGGCTAGTCTGAAACACACTGACAAACTGAAAGAGAAACATGGTCTGAAGATAGCAAAGATGTTGAGGTGTGAGCCGAAATGAGACAGCACAGTCAGAGGAGTACAGCCATTCCCGGTGCACCAACTTAGAAAAGGATTAAGTGTTAAGAGCTAGAAAAGACTAAAAAGCGTGGGCTCGGATGACAGCGAGGAGTGGAGAGTGAGAGGGTAATGGCGGGTGGGAGAGGTGAAGGGAAAAGATGCCAACGTCTGGAGTACAAAGAACTGCGCAGCACAGCCCCGAAGACTCCAAGAGCTGTCCAAATCTGCTGTCTGCCTCTCTGGCTAGTGTGCACGGATGAGAGCAAGGAGGCCGAAGCAGGGGCTGGTGAAGCGTTGTGGCCCCAGGGAGAACTCCACTTGCTGGGCTAAGACAGTCTGCCAGGCCGGCTTCAAAAACTGGACCGGAACCAGATGGAAGCAGCCAGGCACAGCTGCATGGAGTTCAAGGGTGGAATTGACAGCCAATGCGCAACTGTTGATGAAGGCTAGACAGATTTGAACTGGTGCCTGCCTTAATGTTTGTGTCTCTTGGAAAGTAGTTATGGCCAAAACATGGCTTATGTCCTACAGGTTTCCCCCGCGACCTGGTTATGCTAATAAGTTATATGTAAAATGTTTTGGTTTTTTTTTACAAATATTGTTGAAAATTGTTTAGAAACAGATGTTTTAGATTATTTACATTTTGATTTACATTTTGATTTTATAAACCCACTTCTGACTTCTTATCTTCCAGCACAAAATTTGAAACTGGAGTTGCCAATTCTTATAGTTGTTGAGTTATGACATTTTCTTCAAATTTTGTCTATTTTTCTCCACACCTGTGAGCTGTCAAGACTGTTTTTTTGTGATGAGTTGTGCTTCTAGTGCCAGGGAAGGGAGAAGTAAGCACCTCTGGAAATTCAATAGTTTCTGAGAAATTCACCTGTTCCCACACCACCAGTCTCTGTACTGGGCAACTCCGCTCCAACCTGACCCTGCTGCAACCTTGGCTGTGGGCTGGATTTGCACTTAAACCTTCAAATAGCTGATGATGCAAGACATAAGATGGAGTGAGCTTGATTCTTTAAGTATCTTTGCTCACTGTTGTATCCTCAGTGCAATAACGTTACCACCACTTTTTCTTTAGTCGATAAATGTACCTTGTAGCCTTTTAGCTAAAGATTTAGTTTTGTATATCCAACAAACAAATGGTATGACCCAAAGGACTAGTCAATAGATTGTAATGATAAAACCCCATTCACAAGGACATGCGTTTATTTTTTTCCAAGGCTATTTTGTCCCTAAAGAAACTATTGTTGGCATTTACCCAGTGGGATAAGATTGGGAGGGGATTAACAAGGCAAGATGATTTGTAGGTGCAGGGATAAAAGACGCTGGCAGGTGGGGGGGGCGCAAAAATGATTTGGGTGCAGGTGCCCTTTAAAAGTGTTCCTTTTTCTCCACCAGTTAGCTTTGCTCTTTCCTCAAATCACTCACAATCTTATCGATTGGCAAATCAGCAGCCTATTAGACAGCTACGGCTCAGCTTTGGCAGTGAGGCTCAAAGTGAAGCCAGGAGAGGGGAAGGAATATTGAAATGGTGTGTTGGTGGTATTTTGGACCAGACTCAGACCTGGGATTTGTCCTAAAGGTCTTGATATTTTTACTTGGTTTGGGCCGTGCCTGAAATGTGGAGTAATAAAATGTGAGAGCCTTGCGAAATCATCACCAGTTCAATCAATACAGTTGGTAAATATTAAGTAAATACAGGAATATTGTGGTTTACCTTGAATTACTGCTGCTCACTTTTGAAAAAAAAAAAAAGATGACAAAATACTGTGTAATCATAAATGCCAGGTTTTTTTCATATACAAATGTTTTTATATGTCTGCCTTCAGTCGGTTTAAATTAACTGCATTATGTTGACCATTCATTGCTTTAGGAGTGAAGAGTGTTTAATGCTCTTAAGGTCATGCAACATAAACAATGGGTATTCATAAGATGGAGTCTAAATAAACAACTGATATTTTAACCTTTTGTCCAGATTTACATGCAATCTGTATTGAGGTCTTGCTAGCTGCGATCACTAAATCTTGAAAATCCTTGTGGCCCTCTAGCGACTTTCTAGAGCCGTAGCTCATCTTTTGGAACACTTCCAGGTTGGAGCCAAGGACATTCACGTCGCCTTTATTCTCAATGCTCTATATTGTATATGAAGTTAAGATATACTTTATTGCCCCTGTGGGGTAATTTTTTTCTCTGTGCTTCACCCATCCTTCAATGCTACTGGGACAACCTGACAGGAGCAGTGACCTTCTCCACAGCCTGAGTCAGGTTCTTGGCCTGGAGGACAGCTGCTTGTGAGATGATGGGGGAAATCAAAGCACATCTCAAGCATGCAATTTCCACACAGTTAAGCCTCGCAAAGCCTTCTTTTTTCCACTGAAACTACTATTATTCAGATATTTTTTAAACAGCAGCGCACTCTCAGATGTCTTTTTTTAGATAAAGTTTTGGTCTCATTTCCTTTGTCAGAACTATTTTTCTTGTATTTTTGAGCGCATTCTCCTGTATACTATTATGCAAATAACACCCGATACTACACTTTTAACACTGCACTTTCAGATAGGGTTAAAATTAAAATAAAACCTAAAGAGAAATTCTAGTCTCTGTGAGTAGGTCGTTAGGGTATTTGTTCACATAGCCATTTTGATATACATTCCAGGAACAGTCGGATCCATACAACACCTTCAGGCCTTATATGACTTAAGACCCCAAAAACCCCTGACACTCAAGCATATCCAATAGTTACTGATGACCTCTATGACATTTATGACATTAAGGAACCACTAGCAATCCGGCCCCAGATATGCCACAAAATCACGACTTTGTACATTTCACCTGTTACTGCACCTACCATTTCTAACTCTCACCTTTATTATGATCACTTGTGTTCCCAGCCTGAAAGCTTGCTCCTGCCTGACCCTCTGACTGTCCAGCCAGGTCTGGGTCATGACTTGCATGGAAATAGACAATTAACATTGCCTGGTTTTGTGCGGTAGACAGCAAAGGGCAAATCCTGCAGGCTTCAAACGGGAGAGACGGAGGAGAGAGCCGATTACTGGCCTGGGCCACGCTACACGCCGAATAATTCACCTGGTAATCCATTCCCATCACGTCCATTACGGGGCATAGACAGACCGAATAAAAGGAGGGGACGACGGAGGACGCATCGCAGTGTTCCATTTCCCCTCTGGCTTGGGGACATCTGCAGTCCATCATGATAAACAGTGTGCATCTCAGACCATTTGTTTCCCTAAAAACCACTGAGCTGAGAGACTGAGCGCTCCAGCTGTGGCGTCTTCATGGAATGCCTTTGCACTGAATCACGACGCGAACCGGAAAAGAGGAGTTGATTGATATTTTGGGAGAGCAGCTGCTGATGTACTGCTGGGCCCAAAAGGAAGGCGAGATAATAAATATTCGGATAAATCAAAGGCAGTAGCTAAGATGAGTGATATGTAAGTTCTAGGTATGGTGGTTCAAGAGGGTGAGGTGTCTTTCCAATGAAACGATATGAAGTGTTTGGGTGATGGGTAAGTCATGGTGTGATATATGAACCAACCAACTGCAAACGCTGACCATTAACCCTTCAACTGTTGGAAAAAGTACTTTAGTAATAGTATAGTCATAGTTTCCAACACAAATGACAAATTATTACAGTATCTTTTTGTACTAGCAACTAGTACTGTGTAAATCCAGGTAACTAAACACTATATCTATTTACCTAGCTATCTAAAAGACACTTCATTGTCCCCGGAAATGTTATTATCTGAATTTGACCCACCCTTGCCGCTGGAATCTGTCCGGAGCAGTTGGCGACCACAGTCATGGCAATTCAATTTAAAGGGCCCATATTACGCTATTTTCTGATCTATGTTATAATGTTCCTCATCACAAACATGCCCGGAGTTGTGTTTTGTTTCATTTACACAGTTTCACACAAACCCTTCATATTTAGGCTGTATTCTTCTCTCAAACAGAAAACTCTGTTCTACCTTGTGATGTCATGGGGTAATACAAGAAGTGCTCCACAGTGTTTTAAAACTCCATAAATCTTCACTAGAATAATTTAGATTATTTAAGCGCTGGAGTTGCTAGTATAGTAAACAAAAGGTAAAAGGTAGATGTTAACTTGAAAACTACAACTTCATGACATCACAAGGTGGAACAGAGCATTTTGAGCTTAGGAGATGTAGACAGGCTAATAATAAAGGGTTACTCAAACAAGAAACAACTATGGATAAGTTTTGCATGAGGTAACAACGTTATAACATGGCTTAAAGCTCACAACAATCAATTTTGTTGTAATATAGGACCTTTAAACAAATATACATCCATACAAACAATGCATTTTCATGTCTTCAGTTGGTGTAGTAGGAGGTCATGGGAAACTTTTAACATACGATGGTAAAAAGTTACTGAGTCATGACACGGTGTAGAATCGGGTCTAAGTAAACAATCAAATCGAAATGGCTATTCGAATGGATGTGAATTAGCAAATTGCAAAGGCTGCCATTTTTGAAGTGCCAAAATTTTCCTCCACAAATATAAGAATGTCCTCTTATTCTGCATAAAACCTGCGAACCCTGTAGTTTAGATTTCTATAAACATGTTCTGAAATGCGATTCTTGTATTCGTTCATTAGTTAATATTTCAGTCTTCTTATCAATTCTTCTGGATGCATTTAAAATGTGAACTTTGAGCAGAGTCTTACAATCAAAACAGAAATTGCAAATCTATTCGCAATCTCAACGTTTGACAGAAAAATCAAGACAATTAGACAATTTTCCCAAATCGTTCAGCCCAACTGTGCACACACTATGACTATAGCCAAAACAGAACATAATTTCATTCACAGTTCTAAAATACTAGGACTAAAATCTTTGAAAATTCTCCTTTACTGTGGAGAGACAGCACCCAAACTGACCCGGTGCCTAAACTCCCATTTTGTTATAACAAGATCTGTCCAGCCCACCCTGCTTCTGTTCCTCCTCATCCAAATCTGCACTCCCCTTGGCCCAGTCCTCATTACCAGGCAGCAAAAACAGGAAAGACATGTCCGCCTGTCTGGAGCTAGCTTTCCAATAACAGGGACGATGGAGGAATGGTCCGGGTCGGCACTGTTTGTAGGTCAGCTTAAATGTTTAATGCTTTATGCTAATCACCCTGCCTGTTCAGTCTGCAGTCTCTGGGACAGATACACTATGGATTCCATCAAATTCTAGGTGCCAGTCAACAAAAAATCAAAAACACATAAGCCTCTCTCTCACTCCCCCCTCCAGCTTACATCCACAACCTCTGGGCACGCCAATTAGGCAGGTATGTGACAAGTTGGTCCCGAGTGCCAATTAGCTAACTCTGCTAGGCCGGCTCCTTATCCCACCACCCTTTCCTCACAGCATCCCGGCACTTCACTTCCACCTAAGTGATTTCCCAAGATGCATAGCAGTTCCCGACTCCCATTTAAATCTATTACATCATGACTTCCAAGTAATGTATGTAGACTAATAGGGTTCACTTTAGCTTTTAACTTGAAGAGGCGTTTTTACTCGGAGCACATATAATTACTGAAAGTTGAAATTGAAAGGGTCCGATAAGCCTTGTTACATTAAGAAAGTGGGATAGATGGATTAGTGTAGCCCAATGGGGGAGAAAAAACTATTCCTTCGGCAAAGCACCAAATAATGGTGTTTTATCTTATCAATTAGAAAACCATAATCTTTTTGGAAATGAGAAATAGGGCTGCCCACAGGGCAACGGACACCTCATAAATAAGGTACAAGGCAAAATAATCCCAGGACTAATTTATTCAATTTAGTGTGCAATGGGGTTACAGCTTAATTTCTGCGATAATGGAAGCAGTCACTTAAGGAAATTAAAATGGAGAACAGGGAAGTGCCGGCTTGTTTGCAAAATGACCCCCAGGACAATCACGGTGGAGAGCCTGTTTAGTATGAGACAAGATATTTGTAGAATGTAAGATTGTGAAGAAACAGTTGTTGTGTATTCCACATTTATTTAAGGAGGGGGTATTATGCAAAATTGAGGTTTTTACCATGTTATAATGTTGTTCCCTCATCAAAAACATGCCTGAAGAGGTTTTAGATGTCATCCATGCATGTCTGAGTATTTTAGTATTCTCTCCAGGTCCTGTTTCAAAACCCCCTTACGGCGATCTGAGATTGTGCTTGTGCCCACAAGCCTACCTCATCCATGCTCTACACAACAATTTTCAACATACTGTACACAGCAACTTGACAAACCTGATGTAATGTGATGTAGTTTAATTAGCTGGATGCACGCTGATTGTGTTGTGATACCGCTCTGAAGGGTAAGTGACTAAGCGTGGAGAGCAAGGGAAGGGGCGACTCAGAGCAACAAAAACGGAAGTCAAATCTATTAAGCAGGTTAATGTGTTGTTTTGGGGATATCAAAATAATAAAGGTAACATGGTGATATAAATATGTTTTGTGTTAGCACTTAATAATTCCTCTTTAATAGAAAAAAATATTATTTTTTATGGGCAGAGGTTACTGGAGGCACAAGATACTACGCAAATGGAAATATTGAAATTGTTGTTTTAGAGGTATGCAAACTTACAATATGAAGTAAACAGTCTATACAAAAGATTACAAACTCGATTTCAATACTAAGAAATTCACTCAGTGCCGGCCTCATATTATAACTGCCTGAGTCATTTTTTGGCCAGATTGAGTTATTTGACTTACTCTACTCTCCAGACTCTTCTGCATCTGCACTGGCTCCGTCCTCGGCCAAACAGACAGGTATTTACAGCCAATAAAAAATACATCTTATTGACATGGGCACTTTATCAATTTGCATTTTCCCCAAAACCTTGAGAAATGACTTTAGGTAATTATGCTATGAGGCTGACGGTTTGTCTGTGGTTAAATTTACAGTCCATTTGATTATTATTCTTACTAATTACCAGGACATTTCAGCACATTTCTGACAGTCATAATATTGTCTGAATATTAGGCATAGGCAAGATCTTAAAAAAAAAAGTCTAAATCTCATGTTCCCAAAAAAACAAAACAAAAACTGGTATCTTTTGACACTTTCTATGTGATCAACCATCAGTTAACCAGTGACACAGTTGGGGATGCATTAAGGATTCAGAGGAAGCCTGGCACTTAATGGCTTTTATATGCAGCCGCCCACACCCCACTCGCTGGGGCATGCCTTCCATTAAAAATATACTGAATACATATACGGATTCATCATAAATCCATGGACGCTGTGATATGAGCAGATCTGTTACAAACAAGCCGTGTCGTTTCTGTAGACAGCGCAGCGTGAAAGCAAACATGTCAAAAATCCTACTCCCCACTCTGTCCAGGGCGGTAATTGCCAAAGAGGGAAAAGGGAAGACAGCTCTGAGCAACTGGAGCAATTAAATGTGTACACACAAAGAACTCGGAATGCTGCTGGATCTGGATTTTTGCATTTGCCTTTAGTGAGCAAATCAAACATAACAACAGGGCCTGCTTAAATAGACAGTTATTCATTAAAACGCAAATGTGGTTTTAATGTATTTTAATTGGACAGTTTAATGTTGGTACTGTCCATTAAAAGAATCTAAATTGGTGTAGATAATGTTCTTTCTCACCATCACTCTTGTTGATTCATAAACTCACTTAACTTTCTTTCTTTCACTTAGCATTCTGTTTTTGCAACTATTATTTTCTAATCTTAAAGGTACAGTACACGTTACCTGCACAATTCCATAAATGAGCGTAAATAGAGAGCGTTCCATAAATGGGTTGCAGAGAATCTAAAACCAGTTTTCCCTTGCTCTGTGTCGATTTGTGGTACTGCTAAGGTCAGTCCCCTCTGAGACCGGGTATGGCAATGATGAGAACTGAATTGAATCAGGAAGGTGAGATACTGTGGAGGTTTTACCAGTATAAGTTTGTAAATTAAGATGTGGGTGAGTATAAGTTTGCAGCCAGGTCCAGCCAACCTCGCTGTACAGATTATAGTAGTGAGTGTAGTAACTGTCAAAAGAGTGCACTACTGTGGTAAATAGTATCAACATTTTTAAGGTACTGTTTGCTGCGTGGCCATAAATAAAGTCACCGTAATACAGTGAAGAAAGGACTGTATGTTCAATTAGATGAGTTTTATGCCAAGCTGTGGAATATAATAGCAAAAGGAACAACATTTCCATGGAAACAAGCAGGAGGAAGCCAAATAAGAGTCAGGTTTATGGAGATGCAAGCCTGCTCTAAGATTTTCAGTGCATAATAGCCAACAACCAATTTATTTTTTGGTTAAACATTGCGTACTGTGGCTGTAAATACACACTAAATAAAACACACAGTTCCTCTTGATTTCCTATGGGCTTGCTAATACTATTTGGCATTACAGTTTTGTTTTTGTTTTTTTCTTTCAAAGGATCACCTAAAAAGTCTACATACACAAAAGACTGCTTTCTTAAGTATCTGTGAGTCACTTCTTATTTTTCTGGGGTCAAATCTTCCACCGAGTCCTGTTCAATAACACAATGTGTCGTCCACATATAAGGGCTTAAGGTTGGACATGAATGGATATTAGCACCCCAAGGTGGCCTCTGGGTCTCCCCGTTAATGTAACAGACAGGGCTAAAGTGGGGCTTCCATTGTAGACTGGGTGTGTCCTGGATTCTTACAAAGCCCCAGAGGTCAGATATTCAGAACGTCTGTGTATGGATGGATGGGTAGAAGTATTGAGGACAGTAGAGGGACTTGGAATGGAGGGGGTGAATGTGGTAATGCATGTGGGGGGGATGGGTTAATGGATAGGGATTATGTTGTTTTTTTTTTACAGTATTTGTTATGATCCCTCGTCTTTTGTCCTTGCTCAGTCAGCCATCCTCAACATCTGGGCATGGCTGACTGTCACCCATTTTGAGTGTTATTTTCACATGTTAAACTATGTCAGTTCATCCATTTTCTTCGGCTTATCTGGTGCCGGGTTGCAAGGGCAGCAGTCTAAGCAGGGACTCCCAGACTTCCCTCACCCTAGATACTTCCTCTAGCTCCTCCAGTGGGATCCCAGGCGTTGTCTATGTCAATGTGAACAGTTAAACTAATTTAGTAATATACTTTCGATGACATAATGTGAGTTGATATGACTAATATGGCTTTGTTATGTTATCCATGTGTCACAATTACATCAATGCTTGCTGGCAAATATGAAATCATTGTTCAAAAAAATATACAACTATGTGTTTAAAAGCATTTTGTTATTTTATAAAGCTCATTAAGTTACTCCTATTGAGGTCAATTGGAGGTCCAGTTTTCTGTTTGAAGAAGTAAAAAAAAACAAAAAAAAAACAGCTCTTGCAAGTTCAAAATATGTGTTCATTAAAAATATATATTTAACAGAAGGTAAGTACTTCAGTGTATTCTTTACTCTTTTGGCTAAAGGGCAAGCTAACATATTTCAAAAATTAAGCTGCGCCATGTCTGTCTAGAAAAAAAAAAAACAAAAAATAAAAAAACATTGCCACACCATGCCCTCAATACATCGCTCTAGTAGTTAAATTAATTACCTTTGGAGTACATGGTGATGATTTGTGGCTAAAGACCATCCCCCCACCTCCCCACCTCCTCATCCCCCACCCCCCTTCCTCTCTCCGTCTACCTCAAACCCACAACTGCCACTGGTGCTTTTTACTTTCCATTTGTCTCCCACTACTACAACCCATGCATGCAACACCACAGCAACACATGGAGGTTAGACCTGCTAATGGACACGTCACCCCAGCCTGTCCCGGGAGGCCGCCTATCCAGACAAGGGGCGATGGTGTAAGGTTGAGGAGGGAGGGGAAGGGGGGGCGTTTTGCAAAGAATTCTGGGTCAGCCTCGCTAATCTGGGAGTGTCCATAGAGAGACCTGGATGGGACCCCTTCACCCCCATTTCTTTTGCCACCGCAGGGCACGTGAGCCTTATCCTTACATACAGTAGATGCGATCATGGGTGAAAGAGATTATATTACCATAACCTAGATATGCCAACCCCACAGTTTCGTTTCTATGATGGTGCCCCTAGCAACCATAAAGAACAATGGGGGCATTTGATTGGCAGGTTGCAACTCCAGCAATGACTATGAATTAAAAATGAATGCAACCAACGCCCCACTTTGATAACTGGCTCTCCAATATCCATCAGAATCATAATAATAATTGCCCCGGATGCGATGCCTCTCAAGCAGCATGTTTTTTATACTTTGCAGTAGCAGATGTGCTGTAAAAAGTGTCATTAAACTTAAATGCGTGTGTTGTTTTTCATTTTCAAAGTAGGGGCTGTTCAGAGAAAGATGGAGAGAGAGAGAAAGAAAGAGTGAGATGAAGAGTGACTCCTCAGACCGGTGGATGGTGGGAATGAACAGGCAGGGTTCTGTGTTGGACCAGCAGCTCCCCCTAGTGTAATTGTTATGCCATAGCACCTTCACAATAACGTGTTGGGTGGATAGAACGTAGGCAGGTTAAGAGGTAAAGGAAAGTGCAAGTGATCAAACTACTTAAAAATATTAAAAATGCTATGATAATCATTAGTGCATCTGACTGAAGAGAAATTAGGCTTAAGATTCAGGTGTAAATTGTAAATATATCACTCTAGCAAGGTAAAGCATGTAATATATTGCCATGTTGCATAATGCCTATTTAAATAAGCACAATTTGGTTACATTTGGGTTACATCAAAAACACCCAGAGTGAATACAGGTATGCACAGAAATATATGCAATGTTATGTCAACTGTGTGTTAATATGTGCCATAAATCTAATGGTAAAAATGACTGTTCATCTCAATGAGTTTCTAACCTTTTAAAAATCAGTCAAATAAAATACAATAAAAATAAAAAATATGTTGGGTGATAAAACTTTCAAGATAAACTTTCTTTAGCAGCCAGCACTTTTTCACTGTGTGCAGGGAAAAGCATTCTCGTAAGTCAAGACCACTATGCCCACAAGAAATACAACAATGATGGAAGAGAAGACAGACAATAAACTTAATATTATGAGTATTGTTAAAGAGGCATACAAAACCATACAGAACACACCATAGGCTTCGTATAGCAAAACGTCTACACCATGGATGAGCTCTAGATCTGAATAGGGATCTCTGAGCACATATAAATGCTCCTTCAAGGACAACAATGTA